>NC_052516.1:27537210-27802210 GCF_014356525.2 Nilaparvata lugens
AAACTGACACTGTTGTAATTTTTACAACAGCGCGACTGACGGAAGGTTAAGTACTAAGAGTTGGATTGTTCCAAGTTACCATAATGGAGCAAATTTCTAAGGAATATTTTTTGTAATTTATATAATAAAATCTGCTAGTTTTGATATATGAGCGCACAAAGTTGAAATCTTGAGTGAGATTTCACGAATTGTCATCAAATAAATTCATGAAATTCTTAGGATACGTTCTTCAAGATATTGTTCATTAAACGATATATTTGATTTCTCAGAATACAAGTTCTTTGGAAATTTGAAGTTTTAAAAAAATAAATTCAAAATAACTCATATTGGGTTATTTTTCAAAATTAGAGAAATCTTTTTTGAATTGATATTCTGAGAAGCCAAATATGTCATTAAATAAACAATATCTTGGAGAATGTATTCTCAAAATTTCCTCGAATAAAGAAAGATATCCTCTGGTGATAAAAAATTAATGATTAAAATTCCTCAAATAAGTGGACCACGACTTTGTGTTTCATCCGCATGTATGTATTCATTGAATTTATTGAATCAATCTCAAAGTATGTGATTCGTCCTTCTATTTTATTTTTTCTGTCTGTGTTACAGTGGCGAGAGTATCCTGTTGTTCCTGGTGCAAACAGTCGGCAGACAGTCTGCGGAACAGAGACAGTACAGAGCACCCAGACGATCCGCGTCGGCCTCTTCAAGAAAAACACCCTCTTCTGACATCGGTCAGTATTCAATTACATTTGTCACGATAGTGACAGAACCGTGTCACTTTATTATCAAAATTTCCAAGTTTTTGTGTTTTTTCTTTATATAAAAAAAGACACTGGTGGAGGCGTTCCTGTTCCTGTGAGGTAATTGAATGAATTGATTGAAACCCATACGATTTGGAGGAATCTGGGGATTAATTCATTCAATTATCCACAAATTTAAAGATCCTATAATTTTTTGTAGTGTGCTTTACCAAACATCGAGTAGAGGCACTAACCACTAAGAAGAATACAATCGATCAGTAGGCCTACTAACGAATTGATTATTTGAATAAATCACATTAATGTGAAGAACATAAATAGATGATGAAATAACACATAACAAAACACTTATAATCTTTTCGTTAGACTGGTCATTTCTCTTTATTCTTTTATTTGTTACATATGGTGAAGGCGTCGATCGCCCATCATCCCATTTATTTGTTACATTTTCATGTCACGATAGTGACAGAACCGTGTCTCAAAAATAATTTAATTATAATTTTTTTTTAATAAAATACAGTACTTTCAATTATTTTAAATGTTATAAAATATAGTATAATTTAAACAAATTCATTTTCATCTTAAACTGCAGAGCAAGAGAGGAAAACGTTCTATTCAATAAAAATGTCTTAGCAAAGCTTCCACGCCATTGGCCAAGAACTTAATACAAACTCAGCAGTTGCGCTGACAAAATTTTTATTCCTAAAAAAGACTCACTCGCTTCTCGTTCAACTGCGGTATCGACCACGAGTCCAGGTTTACCCAGGAGAGTCAGTTCCATATTTTCTGTAAGTTTCTTTTTCTTTAATTTTCTTTCAAAATTCATTCTCATCCTTTTAAACAGTAATATCTCAAATAATAAAAATAATAATAATAACAACAATAATAGAACGTTTTCCTCAACATATTTTTTTTAATAAATTTAAATTCTTAAATAAAATCAATTTCATTTTAGATAATTAAATATAAGCCAACGGTTTCATAAGAAAGGGCGTAATTGTTTAAAATAAGATTTGTTTTGTTTAATCATCCGTATTACCGATTTTCAACCTTTTGTATCTTTTCAAATATTGTTCAAAATTGATAAGAACTTTGTGTCAATAAAAACTAAATTACTTTTCCAATTCTTACTTCTTCTATTTTCATCCTATTTCAAAAATTCAAACACCTTGTGTGAGTCAAAATTTTTATTATCAAAATTTCCAAGTTTTTGTGTTTTTTCTTTATATAAAAAAGACACTGGTGGAGGCGTTCCTGTTCCTGTGAGGTAATTGAATGAATTGATCGAAACCCATACGATTTGGAGGAATCTGGGGATTAATTCATTCAATTATCCACAAATTTAAAGATCCTATAATTTTTTGTAGTGTGCTTTACCAAACATCGAGTAGAGGCACTAACCACTAAGAAGAATACAATCGATCAGTAGGCCTACTAACGAATTGATTATTTGAATAAATCACATTAATGTGAAGAACATAAATAGATGATGAAATAACACATAACAAAACACTTATAATCTTTTCGTTAGACTGGTCATTTCTCTTTATTCTTTTATTTGTTACATTTGGTGAAGGCGTCAATCGCCCATCATCCCATTTATTTGTTACACATTGAATTTTTTTCTCAATAATAAGTTTTACATGAAGATACAAATACAAGTGCATAACAAAATTATCTACCGATAATCCAAGTACAAATCCATTATTATAGTTGAAGGTTTACCTGTTCTTTTTTCTCTATCATTCCAATGACGAGTGCTTATAAATGAGTTTATTTGTTTAAAATATAATATTTTATTAATGAATTTTCATATTCAACGATAATCCATGTACAAACATATTATAGTTGAGGGCTCACCTGCTCTTATTTAATTCATGAATTTTTATAAACTATAATTATTCATGTATACACTCATTATAGTTGAGGGCAAACCTGTTATTTTTCTCCCTATCATTCCAATGACGATTGATTGTATAAATTAGTATTTTTGATTGAAATATAATATAATATAAATATAATTTTGAATTTTCAGAACCCGATATGCCAGACCATGACCTTGAACCACCCAAGTTCAGTCGACGTGCTTTTGAAAGGCTATTGAACGATTGGTCAGCTGTTAAAGGAATGATTATGTCTGGTAAGAAACTATTTCTCGTTCTACTTTTTTAATCAATTCATGTTTTGTAATTTCTGATTTTACTTGATTTCTGTTCATCGAAAGGTCAAGTCAAGTCAAAAATAAGTTTATTTCCAAATCTTTCTAAGATTATAAATGTTACATACAGGATAACTAACAATAACAAATTTTGCTCTTGTGTGAGTATAAAAGTGACGACTCATATCAGATGTTGGTTGCTGGACTCGTAAATACCAGTTCACAATGCTTTCATTCACACTGAATCATGTACTGAAATGATTTAGTTCAGTATACATCTCCTACTCTGTGAGTACTGTGAATCGGTCTTGCTGCTCAAAGATCCTCCACTCTTATGTTCCCAGAACTGACTACCTTGCAATAACTTTTCTTACTTTCAAATTCAGACTTCAAAATGTATTCAATACAAAACACATTGAAAGTTAAAATACAAAAACAATCTCCCATTTTTATAATATCACCTTTCTTAGTAATTTAAATAGCA
The DNA here is from genome assembly GCF_014356525.2 of Nilaparvata lugens. Taxonomy (NCBI): domain Eukaryota; kingdom Metazoa; phylum Arthropoda; class Insecta; order Hemiptera; family Delphacidae; genus Nilaparvata; species Nilaparvata lugens. The sequence continues at coordinate 27,540,611 of NC_052516.1, forward strand.
TATTCAGGTAGATAGAAGCAGGTCCATAGAAGATACTACACTGATGATTGAGGACTGGTGTTACGCAAATGTGCTGTGTTTAAACTTAGATAAAATTAAGAGTCTTGATGTGTCTTATAGTAACAATGTTGATCTGAATGGTCTGAGAATGGTTAATTTTCTTGGTTTTAATGTTGACTCTAGGCTGAATTGGAAAGACCATATTGATAAAGTGGCGGATAAGCTGTGTAAGGGATTGTTTATGTTAAGGAAATTGAGAACAGGAGTAAGTCTATCAGTGTTGAGAATAGTTTATTTTCTCATATACATAGTTATCTATCTTATGGAACATTATTGTGGGCTTCCCAAATATATAGTATTAGATTATTATTATTTAGACTGCAGAAATAAGCTGTGAGAATAATATGTGGTCTTCCTTCAAGAGGCCACTGTATGGATATCTTCAAATTGATTGAAATTATGACACTTCCTGCTGTGTTTGTATATCAATGTATCAATCATGTCAAGGTAAATTATATGTTCAACAGGGTATGTGTCACAACTATAACACTAGAGGTAGGAATAAACTAGTCTTGAAGTTTTGCCACTATGCAAATACTCAGAAAACTTTCTATTATATTTCTCAGAAGCTTTTCAATGCCTTGCCTGAGAATATACAAAAATTACCATTAAAAATATTCAGTAATAGAGTTGAACGATTTCTGTTGATGTATCCAATTTATGAAATAGAAGAGTTCTATGACGTAGTTAACAATATGCTTGATTAGCAACTAGGTATTCTTATGAGTGAACTAGTCATATGAGTGTGTTTTACTTATTATGTTATGGAAATAAGTATATTTTTATGTTTTTAATTTAATGTAATGATTTCATGCTTGTAATTATGATTCAATCTATCATTGACATTTGTAATGCAATTGATGTTCTCAATTAGCTGCTGCTGCAATAAAATATTTTGACTTTTCTCAGATTCCAATTAGAATATGAGACACTTGTAATTTTGTTCAACTAACCTGGTTGCAACTCTAATATATATTGTTTGTTTTCAGGAACAAACCCTCAGGAGAGTGGGGCAAGAAGTAGTACTCAAGCGAGTGCTTTTGACGATCAAGCCTATTTGCAAAATCAGAGTGGAACAACTTTGCTGGACAGATTCACTCACTGCCTTCTCATCAAGTGCAGCCCTGAAGTGAGTCGCCACCTAATTCTATTTCATTTTTTAAGCTTCATTCAAACTAAATAACGTCATTATTCAGTTTAGTACTAATACCCAACTCTCTTGAGTAGGCCTACTGTGAGTCAGTCTTGTTACTCCAAGACTGATAATGCGTAGAAGATTGCTTAGTTTTGCATAGATGACTTTGATTTCCGACTATTAACAAAATTTTGGCTCTTGGTGTTTTGTTGAATTTATATGGCAGCGCTCCTAAAATGAAGAGGAAGCCTAAGAAAAGATGTCGAAAAAGACTAACTAAATCTAGACGATCATAATGTGTGTAGTTCAAAATAAAAATAGTCTATAATACTTGGAAAAACAAGTAGGTATCCTTACCAAAGTCAAGTCATAAGAAAAAAATGAAAATTTTTAAATTAACAAAGAAAATTAAATTTAAAATGTAAAGTCATTGAAAATTCTTCTAATTTACTAATTCATCAATTTTCTAATTTACTTGAGCTTGACCTAGAGCTTGAATGAGGGGAATATATTACAGCTACCTAGTTTATAATACAAAACTGGAAAAGTTTTGAAAAAATAAAAGTTTTTAATGAATACAAAAAGGAATGTGTAACAATGATGTTTTAAGACAAGAAATTGAACGTCATCTATTTTAGAACAATAGAAAAATAAAATGAATGTGAAAATTAAAGAAAACCAGAACAGTGTTTAATTTTTATGTTGAAAGTTATGAGATTCAGCAAAATTGTCGGATGAAATAAATCCTAACAATATTCAGAAAAGAAGATGCATATGATTGCCTAAAACTCCTTATAATATAGTTCTTATAATCTTGCCTCATAATATCAGTTGAAGATTGGATCAAAATTAACTAGACTTTTAAACTTGTTAGATTTAAAACTTGTTATCAAAGTACCTACTTGTATTAAAATTTATTTATATCGGTTGGAAATCACGTTCCACTATTGTTATGAGATTTACAAGACACACATTGAGAAGAAAAAATCCCTGCAAAGGTTTAACCTGAGCGCAGGAATGAGTCGCTATAAATAACATAATTACAATATCGAGGGAAACAGGATGTTGAAAAACTACTCTATAAAATGAAAGAAATTAATATTAATATATAATATAATATATTATATATATATATATATATATATATATATATATATATATAATATATATTATATTATATATAATTATAATATATTAATATATAATATTAATATAATAGATGACTATTATTGTTATATACACTTACGTATTCAATATATTTTTCAAAGATTCGAGTATTTTGACGGGGCTACTTTAAAGTTCAATTACAAAGTATAACTAGTACCCTAACATATTATTTCAACTAGTTTATCCGACTCTCTTGTTGTGTCTGAAATAATTTAAGGTTACTAGTAATTCTTTGCAATTTTGTTTCTAAAGTATGTTATTGTCTTTCGCTGTAGGTTGCTGTACACATTTTTATTATCCAATTTATGGTTAAATTATATTTGAAATTAATAACTTAATTTGATAACATGGTGATTTCCTTTAATTGTAGATGTTGGATACGCTGTTGACGACAATGATCCAGCAGCTGCAGAATGAGAGCGTGCCCGGGCGTATACAGGAGGCGACAATAGTGGCGCGACGGTTTGTGCGCTCTGTGGCACGCATCTTTGTCGTGTTTAGCGTTGAAATGGCACCCACTACTAGTAAACGAAGAGGGTAGGTACACAACATTTTCTGTTATTTCTGCAGGGAAATCTGAACGTCAATAAACCTGAATCGTATACTATTAAACGAGCAATTTCTGTTTATATGTTTGTATGTCACCGGATCTCGAAAACGGCTCCAACGATTCTCACGAAATTTTGAACGTAGTAGGTTTATAATATAAAGATTCGATTGCACTAGGTCTCATCCCTGGGAAAACTTGTTGAAGGACATAAAAAAGATAATATTTCATCCTTGGGAAAACAGCTGATAATTTCGTCGTCTGTTGATAATGAAAGTGAGTGAGCGAGTGCATGTGTGTGGGACTGAGACAAAAGTATGTCTCAGCTTGATTTGCAATCATTCAATCTGGTACTTGGTTTGGGTTGCTCAAAAGCCGGTTAAATTTTAATCCTGAGTAATTCCAGGAGAACCAATCAGAAAAGCCGTCTTTTTTAAATGGTCTTCTCTGATTTGGTTCACGTGAAATTAATCAGGATTAAAATTTGACCGGATTTTGTGCAACCGGAACTCTGTGAGAAAGATTTTTGCATTTCACTGGGAATTGATCTCAATCCGCTGTGATTAGATCTGTATAAACTATAAATATATTATAATTTCCTCTTACGTAGTAAATTTTCAAAGTACTCCAGAGCGAAGCTCGGTCCCCCGATAATGCTTGTTGATGATAGACTAATTTTATTCTATTCTAGCCAACTAGTTTGAAGACTAATGAGCTAATTTTTTCTATCCTAACATACTACTTGAAAAATTGATTAACGAATTCTTATTAGAAACTCTTATTGACTGCACTATTATAGAAGCTAGATTCACTCAATCACTGCTCTGCTCTTTCACTGGGCACTAATTGAACAAGCACTATGATAGTTCAAAAGGTTTCCTCCTTTTGAGCCTTGGCACCAACCCTCCATTGTCTAGCAGCTGGATCGTCTCGATGTTGTCATGTTGGTGCAGTCGCCCCTCGTGCCTCTCCGCATGCCTCTGGATCTTGGTGGACACCAGGTCGACGTGCAGGTCTCTATGAAGATCGCTGTTTCTGACATACCAAGGAGTATCCACAATGTTCGTTAGCACCTTGTTTTGGATTCGTTGTATGACATTGATGTTGCTGTCTTTGGTACACCCCCAAAGTTGTTTACCATACGTCCATACTGGCTTTAATATCTGTTTCTACAGAAGTATTTCGTTTCGGATTGAAAGGATGGAGTTTCTTCCAATCAGTCAATACAGCTTCTTATATTTGATTCCAAGCTCTTCTCTCTTCTTCTTGCGGCCTTCCAGCGAAGCTTTGCGTCCAAGGTCATACCTAGACACTTGGCATCATGAATAGTATTCTTCTCCCTTTCTCTAGTAGTATTCTTTTATCATTTTCAAGTCTAGTCTTCTTATATCTTTTCTCTAGTCTAGTATTCTTCTTTTTCTATTTACCTAGAAACTAAAACATACATAAAACTGGAAATTTGACACTTTAAGATTCTAAGTTGATCACTGAAGGCAACAGGCAGAACAGCCAAGTTTGATAATGATGTTACAACAACATTTCAAGATACAGGCTGTTAGAATTTAACCGACAATACGCAAAGTAAGGCCTAGCTGCTCAAAAGTCTTTTAAATTTTAACTGTGATTAAATGCAGATTGAAGACGTCTTCCGCCTCTCTTATTGGTTATCGTTGCATTCAACAGTTATCTATTTCAATCTCACAGCTAAAGTATGACAGTCATAAAACCCATTGAAGGCTTATATTATATATTCAGGCAAGGTGGGACTTTCCAAGGAACATCCTACCAAGAAAAGAAATACGAATTTACTTATTTTATCACGGTGGAAATTCAACAGGCTTTGCAACCGGGTCGAAATTCTTATCATATTCAATTACTATTGATTTATTTACAGAGCGCTGCTATCCAGAGATTGTGAGTTAGGTGTAAGTGTACCCGGCAATTAGGAGGTACCGGGTTCGACTCCCGGGCTGACAAAAATTTTTTAATAGCGCTCATCAAATTTCCATCTAGCTGTTTACCCTGTTGTCAATATTTGCAGTAGCAGAAGTCTTTGGAGTGATTTACAGCATTTAATTTGGATTTTTGTTTTATAATAATAAATTATTAATTTCTTCTTTAACCTTTAACTTAATTGAACCGAGCCTTTTAGTTTCTGTTCATTTATATAGACAAATAACAGAAGACTTCAGGGTGAGTTACAGCTTTTAATTTGGATTTTCGTTTAATAATAATTATTGATTTATTTGGAATGTTTATGTTGACAGGTCGACATCAGCCTCATATCCTTTGGTTCGGAGCAAGCGCGTGTTTCAGGCTCTGATCAAGTTGTCGGTGGAGGAGCTGTGTGAGACGGCAGACAGCCTCATCGCCCCAGTCAGGCTGGGAGTGGCTCGACCCACGGCCCCCTTCACGCTCTCCAGCACTACTGTTGAAGTTATCAATGTGAGTAGTTCATTCATTCACTTATTCATTTATGAATACAATCACTTATCGTAAATAGATGTTTCTTGGTATAGTGTAAAATGTGAATAGATCTTTTGAAGAGTATGTGAGTAGTTAATTTATTCATTCACTTATTATTTTAATAATACAATCACATATCATAAATTGTTGTTTCTAGGTATAGTGTAGATCGGTCTTCTGAAGAGTGAAACTGGCTTAACTGGATTCGTACTGAAGAATTAATTTATTGCAGGTGGAATGATTTTGGATAAATGTATTTGATGTGCTTTTCCTTGAGTATAGTCATAGAGAAACAATAGCTTAAGTAGATATCCCATGGTATAGGGAATTTATGTCGCAACTTTTACTGTTATCTCAAGCCGATTACTGTCGATTTTCACTGTTTTGTTGGAGTGATAGTGTATGAACGGCACAATTTTAGTGACTATCAGCGTCACACAGCTGCATAGGAAAGAACTATGTTAACTATGGGATAACAGTAAAAGTTGCGACATAAACGCCCTATACCATGGTATATCTATTTATGCTATCGTTTCTCTATGGTATAGTACTGTAATTATTGTATGTGTACATTATGAAATAAATAAACATTGGTTCATTGGTGGCATCTCTATGATTGTGTATATCTGAGACTTGTCTGATCAAGAGACTAGTACGGATTTAGGTACTAGTTGAAGGAAACAGTTTCTACTATTCTTAGGGTGTGGGCACACTACAGCAACTAAGTTGCTAAGCAGCAAGTGAACATTTACGAAAATCGAATCCCTGGCACACTAGCCGGCAACTTTTTTGTCCGTTTCAGATCAGATAACAGCAAACATTCTGGTCTTCATTATTCAGTAGTTCAGTCTCTAGATGTTTCAAGATGTAGACATTGTCTACTAGGGTAATTGGGTTATTCATGCTTTCAATCCAGTTACTACAAAATAAAACAATCGCCATTTTTTTACAAACAATTACGTATCCACTTAAAGTTGACTGAATAATCGACGTACAACTTTTCTTTTGCTGGTGATGTCTGAAACAATTTTTAGTTTTTTAGTTCTGGGTAGTTAATTTTATTTTCTTGTGATACATATTGATTAACCTTTTTTAACGTATTTATTAACCTTTGATTTGTTACGTTGTTAAATTCTGACAATAAAGAATTGAATTTAAAAATCCAAATACTCCTTTCATAGGTGGTGAATTGGACGAATAATAATATAATGTGTCAGGCAGACATTTGTGTTCAATTCCTCACCAACTTTTTTCAGCAACTTGATTAACGGTGTGCCTGCGTACCTGAAATTTATTGTTATAGCATTATGTGATGAATGTAATACATGTTTCAGGGCTTTGAAGAGTTGTTTTCGGTTGAGCCTCTGGCGCCGCACGGACAGGGGCGTCAGTCACTGTCGCTGCTGGGTGGCGTGCGTGGGGGGGCCGGCGATTCCTTGCTGCCTAGGGGGGCACTCGGACGGCAGCCCGTCTCGCAGATGGACATAGAGGATGAAATCGCTGAGAGTGAGCTCTAAAATAACTAACCTTAAATTTATTTATTGTCCTGTAAAGTCATGCATTCTTCACCTATCACCTATGAAAACATGATCAACTAGGAAGATGACAATTACTTGTTCAATACAGTAAAATTTACGTCATCTATAAATCTGATTTATACCATTTATTACAATACACTGATACAAAATTACAATTGAACAGGAAGGTTTGCAAGACCCGGTTGCAAGTAGTCTGCTAAATTTAATGGCGATTAAACGCCACAAGAACTAATCAGACAAGCCTTTTTTGGAAAGACTACAAAAATAATACTTTGGAAGACTTTGAAAAAAGGCTTGTCTGATTAGTTCTCGTGACATTTAATCACTGTTTAAATTTAACTGGTTTTTCGCGACAGCGCCTTCTTTCTTTCCTTTCAAAGAAGCCTCCTCTGATTGGTTCTCGTGACATGTAATCCCTGTTGAAATTCAACAGACGGTGGTGGAACCGGACCTAACAATCAAACAAAATTCAAACATTTGGAATCAGAGCAATGCCATTACATAAGAATTGCGTAACGATTTTTTGAGGTGTGTTGTATTGCGGTCCTCCAGATGACTTTCTGAATACTTGTTACTACTGCACAAATTTGCTTAGTTTTGCTGACAACACCAATATTATAATCATTATTATTTATTGCGAGCTTTCATTATTTCGATTGTTAATTTTTTTATGTATGCGTTTACACCAAAGTTAATAACAAAATAACTTAATCCTTATAGATTCTATTAGATTGAACATATCTTATCATACACACATGATGAACATATGTGTTTGTCAAGTTCCGTTCAATCTAATAGAATCTAACATAAGGATTATGTTATTAGCATTTTGTTAGTACCTAACTTTGGTGTAAACCCAGCTTTACAAACAAATGTTACATCAACTTGATATAAATATAAATTTACTCTAATAAAATATAACTTTAAATATATTATAAATTGACGTTAATGCAATATAATGATTTGTCAATAAATTTAATTTGATTTGTTGCAGACCTAGTATCCTTAGGCCAGGAAGGCGACGCCAGTGACGGTGAGGAAGTGGTGGGTGGAGCGGGTGGTCCGGGAGGAGCAGGGGGCGGAGGGGAAGTGGCGGATGGAGGCGGCGGTGGTGGCGGTGTTGGAGTGGGGGGTGGCGGCGGCCAAGGTGAGGAATCTGACAACGAGGATCTGATGGTGGAGTCGGAGTCAGACTCAGATCAGTCCAACCAGGATGCGCAGCGCAGTGTGCAGACGGGAGCCACGGCTGGTTCCGATGCTGGTCAGTTTTTAAATTTTGTATCATTATTTCCGATCTCTTTTTTGTTGCAAATTCCATATAGAATTTATAATCCTCGGCTGTGACACCTTTAGTGGGTGGGACACCTGTATAAACAAGTGTTGAAAGGTGCGTGCAGATTTATGCGCCAAGAACACTTGCATTTCATTTTTTTCAGCTGATGCTATTCTTATTAAATCTGTATTTGTACAGGAACAGTACGGTGCAGATATGATAAGCATAGCATTAGCTGAAGAAGAAGATGATAAGAAAAAGAAGAGGAGGTGAAGAAGAAATAATACTGTTCTGTGGTTGTACAGGAACAGTAAGGCTCAGATATTATAAGCATAGCATCAGCTGAAGAAAAGTGAAATGCCCGTGAAGATTATAATAATAATAATATTTATTCATGCATGTAAATTTTACATTAAATGTTTCGCATTTGTCAGTTACAATAAAATCATACAATCTGTCAGGCCATTAAAATCTCCGTGAATATTTGAAGTCCAAAAAATAAAGATGACATCATCTTAACTATTATAATATTTCACTAGGTTTATTTCTCACACTGTATATGAGAAAACTCCAGTAAACTATAGAAACTTGTAGTGAAATTCGTGGTGATATGTCTGTACGCACCTTATAATGAATGAAATTGGGACCCCTAAGCTTTTACATTAAATGGTTCGCATTTGTCAGTTACAATACAATCTGTCAGGTCATCTAAATCTCCGTGATTATTTGAAGTCTAAAAAATAAAGATGACATCATCTTAACTATTATAATATTTCACTAGGTTTATTTCTCACACTGTATATGAGAACTATAATCAAGTAAACTGTAGTAAGATTCGTGGTGCATATGTCTGTACGCACCTTATAATGAATGGAATTGGGACCCCTACGCTGTAATGGCAGAAAGGGAAAAGAAAAATAAGAAATCTGGTTTAAAAATAAGTATCCCACATTAGTATTCAACCTATCAAATTCTGCTGTTTGAAGATTTGAAAATGTGAGGGTGTGTTATAATAAGTGTCTACTAACATTTGAAAAAATAAAATGTGATAGTTTAGATTTTTAATATGACTTATGATAATGCATGATAAGACTAGATAGATATTGCTCAACCATAGATCTATTTAAAATCGAGATACCTGTTTAGCAACAGAGATTGATAATGGTGTAACAACCGAAACCGGTATCTCGATTTTTAATAAATCTGTGGTTGGACAGTATCTAGTCTTTTAATATATTTGTGGTTTGACAGTATCTAGCCTTTTAATAAATTTGTGTTTGGACAGTATCTAGTCTTTTAATATATTTGTGGTTGGACAGTATCTAGTCTTTTTATTAATTATGCATAACTACCACAAAATTACCTTCACAACTACTCAGAAAGTATCTTAAGATGAAACTGTTATGGAGGTCACAGAAAATCATGGAGTGGAATTTCATTCTCACAGAGTAAGATCACAGTTTTTGGGTTAAGTCTGTTGTTATCTCCAAGCCATAATAGTCGAAGTTGTGATTGTGTAGATGAATAATGATTAGATTTAAAAAATCTGTCGACCAGTTTTACTTGATTCTTTCTCTGCATAAATTACTCATACCAAAGTTCAATAATTCACAATACCATATTGAAAAATATTGCTCACAAGATAACATTATTATCATTAATTAGGATACGTCGCTCTATTTGTCAGGTATTAGTTCGTTACTTCTGTTTCCTGAGGAAGATTCAGCCGATTCTAGTCAACAGGAGGAAGAAGAGTCAGAAGGAGGAGAAAGTGACGAACTAGACACTGAGGAGTTGGTGCTAGGCGATGAACAGCTAGAAAGAAGAAGGTAAATATTAATTTATTCATTTTTTCTATTTTTCTAATGATTCATTTATGTATTTTAAAACTATAGTGGAACCTGGTACTGTACGCGTCCCATAGTTTTGCCTCCGTGGCATATTGGCAAGATATGGTTCGCGGGGTAATAGTTACGGCTTTGGAAAACATCAGCTTCAGATACCCTAGATAGAGGAAGCTCCCTACAGAGCTTCCTTGAAGGATGCTCGCTAGAGACAGAGATTCTTTATGAATGAGAGAGAGTTGCAACGTGCCACCAACAATAGAAAGAACATGTTTTGAACGAATGTCAGCTGATAGGTTGTGTACATCTTTTTGGATGCAACACGTTGTTGAGAAGATACAAATGAGCATTTGTTGCTTATGGAAAGATACATTTTCAAGAATGTTCGATGTTTTTGAACGGGTAGTATTATAGTCTAGTGCAAAGCTACAGGACCCAGACTGTACCACTACCTCCGTAAACAAAGCCATAGTGCATGACAGTTGGTTGATGGTATCGTCAGCACAGGTAGGGCTCCTACACCAATAAAAACACTAGCGGATATAGATCAGCTGAAATCAACATATTTTTATTGGTGTAGGAGCTCTACCTGTGCTGACGTCACAAGAATGCACTATGGCTTTGTTTACGGATGTAGTGACTGTACACCCCGTTGTAGTACCTTTTTCCTGCAGTCCCCTGAAATTTCTATATAGCTTACAACCTCGATAAACTACGCCCTTATTTAATACAGACAATGTAATAGTACATTTTTTAACGGTCCCTTTAGATGTGCTAAACGGAGGTTTTACTGTATACATTATTCAGGGGTACCTTGGATTTAATCCCATTACTGTCCTCATAACGCATACTAATTGAAGTAAAGTATATCAAAGAATATTAGGTTGAGAAGGAGTAATAAATAAATAATAAATATTCTAGTAAAATTTACTCTATATATTGTGGAATTTCTCCATATTTATTTATGTGGACCCATAAGGTGAAATAAAAACGATATTGTCAGTTCCTTATAAATTACACATAAATTCCATATAATGTTGACAATATCGTTTTCATTTCACCTTAATATTCAAGAACTTTGATTGGTTGAACGATTAATTATTACCAAGAACCCTTTGATTTGGTGTAGTGCTAATGGAGTGAGAAATTAAGGGCAAGTTTCCGAGCTTGGCATTCAGCTAAGTTCTAGACTTTACAATATCGTTATTATCGTTGACAATATCTTTTTCATTTCACCTTAATATTCAAGTACTTTGATTGGTTGAAAGATTAATTATTATCAAGAACAAAACCCTTTGATTTGGTGTAGTGCTAATGGAATGAGAAATTAAGGGCAATTTTCTGAGCTCGGCATTTAGCTAAGTTCTAGACTTTGAACAGCTGGAGTAAGAAAATTGGCTTTCCGAAATGGGGCGTAGTCCACGTTTAATAAATTTCGAAAAACGAGAAAATTGAACACAAAATAAAATAGATAAAAAATAGTGTAAAGTTTCAGTTATTTTGAATTATTTAGGAATGTTTCATCTCGTCAAGGAAAAACGTTTCAATTATAGAAAATGATAAAATGAATATTAACATAAAAACTACGACTACGTCCCGTTTCGGAAATCCAATTTTCTGACACTAGCTGTTCTAAGTCTAGAACTTAGCTAAATCCCGAGCTCGGAAACCGGCCCTGAAATGTATGAAGGCTTGTTATGAGAAAATATTATAATATTAGCAAGTGTAGTGAGTGAAGAGGATGTAGTGTAATTATATTTCATAGGAAGTAACTAAGGATTTCTCTGGAAGACTTTAGTATACAAATAATTCAGTAATAAGATATATTAACAAAAAAATAAATAGTTAGTCTAGTAACTAGTTTAAATATGATGACCAGAAAAAAATTGAAATTCTAAAAGCAATAGAGCAATAGACAACGTCAAATAGTTTGTAGTTCACTTGTTTAGTACGAAGGATGACATTAAGTTAAAAGCTTTCTTTTCAGTCAAGGGTTTACCAATCTTATTACTCCAGTTTTTCTATCGATTTTTCTTTTTGAATCACTTTAATGATAATTATCATCAAGTATGCATGTATGAATGAGTAAATAAATACGTTTTTGTTTTAGTTCAAACAGCGGTGCAGGTCAGAGAAGCAACTTGGCACCTCAAAGCATGCAGTGGGCGATCCGAAGTCGCGAGAGTCAATCACGATCAGCAGGTACAATATCATTTATCATTATTCTAATCTCATAATTTCTCATTTATGTGGTTTCACAATTTCTCCTTAATTTCAGTGTCCTATGTTTATTTATTTTCATTAAAACACTATCACCTATTGAATAAGAAAGGACTTGTCAGCCACTATTTATATTACCACATAAAATACACAACCTCAAATAATTATGTAAACCGTATAATTTATGTGTCTAGATGAATAGTGGTTAACAACATTGTTAAACACTTTGTTTTTTTATTCATTATGGAGAAATAACGCATCAGTCACAATACAGCTCCAATACTACCTATTGATTTTATTCAATAGATTTAGAGTACAATTAAATAGAATAGAACAGTTCTTAGTTAGAATAATTTAATAGTTTTTGGAATAGGTGATTGGGATAATAATTCTTCATTGACGTTTAAGCACTTAGTGTATTAGGTTCAATTAGGACCGGTTTCTAGTACACTTATTAAATCTAATCGACCATTAGATCTATAGGTTTGATGGCTGATTAGATTCAATTAATAAGTGTCCAGAAACCGGGCTTTAGAATGTGACGAAGTAGCTGAAATTAGAACCCTAGCAGAAGATCTTGATTTCAACTCTAATCTTCGAGGAGGTTTATTCAGTTAAGAAGAAGTTATCAAACATACTAAACAGTACCTGATATCTGTTTGAATTAATGTTGATGAAATCTACTTTTCAATTGCAGTGTTGAAAGTCAACACACCATGTTATACATGTCTGTTACAAATTGAGGCCAAAGTAGAAGAGATAGTAGTGTTTTGTCGCTTCTATTTTTGAATCTTTGGTAAATTGACAAAGACTTCGTACAATTGGAGAGATTTTGTGATTGTTTCATAGAATCTCTGTATGGGTCTGACAAGAAACCAATTTAACTTTTTTATAATGACTTAAATAATTAAAATGGAAATTTCCAGTTTAAAGTTACAAAAATTGAAGCCAAAGTAGAAGAGATAGTAGTGTTATATCGCTTCTATTTTTGAATCTTTGGTAAATTGACAAAGACTTCGTACACTTGGAGAGATTTGTGATTGTTTCATAGAATCTCTGTATGGGTCTGACAAGAAACCAATTTAAAATTTGTATAATGAATTTAAATAATTAAAATGGAAATCTCCAGTATAAAGTTACAAAAATTGAAGCCAAAGTAGAAGAGATAGTAGTGTTTTATCGCTTCTATTTTTGAATCTTTGGTAGATTGAAAAAGACTTCATACACTTCAAGAGATTATAATGTTACATAGAATCTCATTACGAGTCTTACAAAAATATTTAATATTTGTTTATAATCATGTCAATTTCATCCAAACTGTTGTTTATTGTGTAGTAGCAACTCCTCCTTTAGTTACTGCAGTAGCATAATTCTATTTTTTATTGTAGTGATTTATTTTTGCAAATCTAATATATTCATTATTTTCTAAATAATTTTCTTCCTATTGTTCTGTCTTTTTTTACTTATCGTTTGGGATGTGACCTAGCTTCCATAGTTTCATTTAGTTTAGTTGTTCATAATAAGCTGTATTTTTCTTTCTCTTTTGATATGTTTATCATAGTAGTTGGAACTCACTGCCGGCGCACAAGTTGTGCATTGCCTGTAATGCCATATTGATGATAACCTCGACACATATATTATATAGTGAGGTATCATTTTGAAAACCTTGAAAATTGTTATATTATTAAAAATGTATGAGAAAATAATATGTAATGTTCCTGAATTTATGAAAAAACTCCTCTGGATGTGTCGTCCAACATCAAGAGAAATTATTATTATTATTATTATTATTGTGATTGACACTATTCATTTTATTAATTTGTTTGTAATTACTTTTATGGAAAATAAATGGATTTGATAAAAAAATCTGCAGTAAATGTTATATTGTATTTAGATTATTAAATACATTTTATCGATGTGATAGCTTGATCGTTTTCTAAAGTGAATACAATAATTTTTATTGAAAATTATTGAAATAAGGCTCTTCATGGATTTATTCTGTGAGCTTTTGTATGTAAATAAATAAATAAATAAAAATTTATCGTTTTACAGGCGGCTTCCGTGTAGCATCTGGTAACTCATCTCTGGTGTTCATCGACCCGTCGACACTGCGGCGGTCGACTGCGGCAGCAGCTGCTGCTGCGGCTGCGGCGGCAGCCAACGGCGGCGAGCCGGTGACAGTGGCGACCACCTCAGCCTGCCTGGCGCGCGCCTTTGGCATTGTGTTGCGGCAGATTGCCGATCTGCTAGCTGTATGTCACAACTACCCCGCACTGGCACCTGCCCTACCCGCTCTAGCAGGTAAAGCACAAATCGATTGAGTTTAGACACACTGAAAACTTGACCTACTGAAATCGTGGAGAACTGAAAATAGGCCTATAACCATCCTGGTAAATTAAGAATGTATATGCAAATTTTAAGTTAATCAGTTGGGTAGTTCAGACTTGATGATATTTCATTCGTTTATTTCTTAACCCGTGCATGTCCTAAGCCAATTTTTTTTTCAAATCATCAAATCATTTATTTCGCCATTCAAAAAAACAATCACAAACAAAGAGCAAAATCAAATATGATGAACAATAAATTTAAACAAAATACAAGTGTTAACTTAAAAATAAGAAAATAATCATACAAAATCATAAATATCTCTTTACGTATGTATATAATTTACGTGTTATATATGGCATCACCAGCAAAAGAATAAACTTTGCCCGCTAGTGACCGTTGAAAATCGAAAATAGTATAATAATATTTAAAAAAAAACCTCATCATTGAGTCATTTCTGAGAATGAAGAAAAGAGAAAAGTAAATAAATTATAAGGGATACAATAAATTTCAATTTAAATAAGGTTTTCTATTGAAGTGAAATAGTTTGCAATTATCCAATTTTTTTATATCATTACTGGTATCTCTAGTTATATGTGTTAAATTAAAAGGTAATATATTTATAAACTTGCTGCTTAAATATATCAACTGTCTCTTAACTAGTGTAAATTTTGCATAATAAACTTCGTATTTATTGTTAGTATTTGGTCTAAAATTGTAATGAGATTCGTTTATCATAAAAAAATTGTCTTTATACTTAATAATATATTTTGTCAAATTTTTCAAGTAGAGTTGTCTCAAAGTCAAAACGTTAAATTCGTATAATAGATAGTTGAATAAAGTTCATGTTTATTTAATATTGTTTTAATAATATATTTTTGGGTGATTATTATTTTATATAGTATAGATATAGAAGTAGAGGATATAGATAAAATAAGGATAAGAGGATAGAAGATAAAAACGTTGAAAACACTGTCTTATCTTTCACCAATTATTTTATATAGTATATATATAGATGTAGAGGATATAGATAAAATAAGGATAAGATGATAGAAGATAAAAACGTTGAAAACACTGTCTTATCTTTCACCATTGTATTATAACAAACTGGGAGCTTGAAAACTCTTCAAGGTGAAAACGAATTGAAAACTTGAAGAACTGTAAACTTCACGAATCATAACCAAACAAATTGTCAACTTGACAAACTAAAAACCTGAAGAACTGAAAATATGCCTCTAACCATCATCGTTAAATAAAGAATCTCAAAATTTCAAGTTAATCAGTTGAGTAGTTGAGACGTGATAAATGTTTCATTTGTGTATTTCCTATCCCGTACATGTATGAGCCAGTTCTTCTCTTTATTATAGTATAATATATAGATTTAGAAGAATAAGAAGATAGAAGATAAAACCTTTGAATAGCCTACACTATTTTATCTATGACCACTCTCAAAGTATAACAAACTGAAAGCATGACGAATTGAAAACTTGACAAACTGAAAACTTGACGTACTGAAATCTTGAAGAACTGGAAATAGGCCTATAACCATCCTTGGTAAATCAAGAATCTACATCCAAAATTTTAAGTTAATCAGTCGAGTAGTTGAGAAGTGATGATGCGTCATTCGTGTATTTCCTATCCTGTACATCTACGAGATAAGCCAGTTCTTTCCTTTATTATATTCTATATTGGTTTTTGCCTTGGCAGTGATGGATGTGGGCCCTGGCGATGTAGCCTGCCTACAGGCCTACCTGGACCGGCAGTTGAAGCCCACCTGGGATTGGCTGCTGACAGTGATGGATTCGACCGAGGCCCAGCTGCGGTTTGGCGCATCGCTCACGCACTCCACCGATCCCACGCATCCGGCACATCCGCTGCATCAGGCTTCCGGTCAGTGACAATCAATGAACAAACCAATAAAAACATAGAGTTCTTTACTTTAAGCAGTAGGATACTCTCAAAATTCAAGTTTAAATTGAAACCAAGCTTTATTTTTTTTGTTAATACAAAACATTACACGACCTTAGTAGAAAGGCATTTGATACAGTATGGAACTTTGTGGCAAAAATGGAACAAACTAGAATCACATTACAGATAGAAATAAATTGGAAATTGCATTTGTTCAAATGCTAATTGATGAATAATCGTTATTCAAAAATCCCAATTAAATTATGTAAATCACATCGAAGTCTTCTGCTACTGCAAATATTGACAGCAAGGTAAGCTGATTGACATCAGTTCAGCTAGATGGAAATTCGATGAGCGCTAATATGTACCGGGCTCGATTCCCGGGCTGACAAATAATTTTTGAATAGTAGCGCTCATCAAATTTTCATCTAGCTGAACTGATGTCAATCAGCTTACCCTGCTGTCAATATTTGCAGTAGCAGAAGTCTTCGGGGGTGATTTACATCCTTTAATTGGGATTTTCTTGTAATATTATTTTTTTAGAATCAGTCTTGATTTTTAATTTTAAAAGTAGGCCTAACACATGACAAGCAACAGACTATGTAACAATCAAGTTCAAATTGAAACCAATTGGAAGGCCCGGTTGCACAAAGGCCTGTTTAATTTTCATGATAGATTAAATGCCACTGCAACCAATTAGAAAAAGCGTTTTCGAAAAGAAGGCTTCTCTGATTGATTCTCGTTGAATTTAATAATAGTTGAAATTTAACAGGCTTTTATGCAACCGGAACTCGAAAATAAGTTTTTTAAAATGAAAAACAAAATTTTACGACCTTAGAAAGTCATTTGAACCATGGACTTTTGTGGCAAAAAATGGAACAATGATGTGTTGTGTCTTGTTTACTTTACTCTGAAAATTTCTATGGCATTCGATTATGTCCTTATGTAAAAGTATAGTGAGTAAATATGGTAAAAATATGTAAGTTTCGGTTATATGGAAAATATGTAAGCAAAATTTCAATTTTATTCAAGAGGT
The DNA here is from genome assembly GCF_014356525.2 of Nilaparvata lugens. Classification (NCBI taxonomy): domain Eukaryota; kingdom Metazoa; phylum Arthropoda; class Insecta; order Hemiptera; family Delphacidae; genus Nilaparvata; species Nilaparvata lugens. Next base: position 27,558,130 of record NC_052516.1, read on the forward strand.
ATCTTGCGACTCACTACAACACTCAAGGTTTTTCTTTCTTTGGTAGTGCAGAAGAAAATTCAATTTGCATTACCGTTTTTGTTGAAAATTATTCAATTTATGTTTTGTTCATGAAGCTTTGTACTAATTTTCTTTCTAAATACATTTCAGTTTCCATTGAAAAAAGTATGTTTGTTGTGTTGCATGTAACTTATTTTCTTTTACAAATAAATTTCAATTTAAATTTGAAAAAATGAATGTATGTTTGTTGTGCTGCAAGGCCTAGCAGGTGCGGCAGGCAGCGTGCTCAGTTCAGCACTGCCGCTGTCGGTGTTGTCGAGTGGTGGTGGCGGAGCGGGGGTGGTGAGCGGAGGCGGCGGCGGCGGAGTGGTGCCAGGCATCAGCCGCCTCTCAGGCGCGGGAGCTGGGGCGGCGACAGGTGGCGGCAGCAGCCATCATCGTGGCAGTGGAGGTGGCGGTGGAGGCGTCAGTTCGACGTCGGGAGGCGGCAGTAATACGGGTGGGGGCGGTGGTGGAAGCGGATCGCAGGGCGGTTCGAGGAATGTCGGCTTTTTGACTAGTGGCCCCACCGCAGCCGATTCCACCGTGCGTAGTGGCCGCGAGAGGGAAGGTTAGTATAGCTTCAATCAATATTCTAGAGAACTACACGTAACTGAAATCCAAATCAAATTTACAAATGAAACTTTGAACAGTAGGATGATTGTTTTATGCCATAATAAAGATAATTAAATATTTGATGTTTTCACTAATTAATTCTATATTATATTAATAAATTTCATAGTATTTTGTATTTTTACTAGTCATTCATCATTTGGTTTTTTTATGCTTTACAATCAAATCAGATCTTAGAGCCTTTATTCTATTTTTACAAAAAAATACGCATCGGGAGAGAAAAAATAAGTATACGGTACACTATACTATTTCCCTCCAAAATTTTGATAACATTAAAACATAAATAAATATATCCACATTTGGAAGAACTCTTCTTATTCTTTATTGATTCATACAATAAAAACACATCAAAATGATAGGGAGAGAAAAAATAAGGTGCTTTCATGTTTATTTTGGACTAAAATTTTATAAAAATTGTACATGTGAAATTCTAACCATTATTCAAGAATAAACTAAAAACGTTTTTATTCGATGGAACATTTTATAGTGTACAAGAGTTCCTTTCCATCTGAATATCTGGGTTTGTTTCAAAGTCTTGACATTCTGTGTGTTTGAATACACAGTATTTTCTATGTTATGAATAAACTAGACAGCCTTTTTACATAGGTACATACTGCGAGTTATACTCAAACCATATTTCTATGAATATTAAATGGTATATTGACTTGTTTTACACGTAAAAAAACCTTATCTTGGACTTTGTCACCTATAAATTTAGAAGAAGCACCTTATTTTACAAGGACTACCTTATTATTTTATCTACCAATGCTATTACATCTGTGTCATTCGTATTGTAAATAAATACCGTCTATTTACTTTTTCTGGTACCTTTTTCACGTTATCAAGGATTGAAGGTTTTTCCTAGTACATGGATAACCATAGTTGGAAAACCCTTCAATCCTCCTCCCTTTTTTGCATCACTATTCTTTTATTTGTTCTATTGTTTTTTTGTTGTTGTTTGTTTTGCATGTGTTCATTTGTATTTATCTTGTATGTGTGTGGATAAATTAATTGAAATTGAAATTTGACTTGATGCAGCGGCAGAACCGAACTCAGCGCGTCGCGAGTTCCTGTCGTATTGCCTGTCGCTGATGCGCGCGCACAACCAGGAGCACGCAGACTCACTGCCCGTGCTGGACGTGTCGTCGCTGCGTCACATCGCCTACGTGTTTGATGCACTCATCTACTACATGCGACAGTCGGCCGCCTCCGCCGACCACCTCATCGGTGTCGCCGCCTCCGACCTGCCGCCGCTCATTGCCGCCTCCGACTTGGATGCCGGCGCTGGCGACTCGTGGAATCAACAGGTAAACTATATAGCATCAATGAATTTGCAAATTATTGTTTGCAAACAAAAAAATTGTTTCAATTCAGACAAAATTTATATTTGTCTTTTGCATCTTGTATTTTGGCGAAATAAATATTCTATTCATCAACTTAGGGTGTGATAATATTAAATGCGTATAAGTGCACGCTCGGTTATGTATGACCAAGTGCGCAGATGAGAAACAATATCTGGAAAGAGCAATATGAATACTCACACTGAAGAATAAGAATACTTTATTTGCCATCAAACAAATTTCAATAGGCTTCGTCATAAGGCCACAAACATAATCAACATCGATACAGTAATACAGCACAAAATAAAAGGAGGGGATCAAGTCTCTTCATAGGAGAACGGTCGAGGGCAGCATCGGCGGACTGAGGCCAAACCCAGTTTTTGAGGGGTATCCACCCCAAATAAATGCCGAGGAGAAGAGCGTACCCAGAAGAACCCGCTGATTTGTAATTTGAAATGCTAAATTGTCTAAGCTAGTCTAGTCCAGTCAAATGCTAGTCTAATTTTTACTCCAATATTGGCGTATGAAGGAGGCTCCTTTTTCCTTTTATATTATCCTTGAAATGCAAAATTTCCAAAAACCTTGTATGTACGTCGACGCGCAATTAAAAAAGGAGCATACCTGTCAAATTTCATGAAAATCTATTACCGCGTTTCGCCGTAAATGTGCAACATAAAAACATATAAACATTTAAACATTAAGAGAAATGCCAAATCGTCGACTTGAATCTTAGACCTCACTTCGCTTGGTCAATCATCAAAAAAGATGAAGGAGTAAGTCAATTTCGTTTACCAACGAACTCGATCTATATAATGGTTCAAAGAATATGTGTGTTAATATTTTAAAATTTAATAGATGAAAGTTATCATTGTTAATGTTATCGTTGAACGTTTTAACAATCGGACAACGATCGTTAAATTATGTCCAAGATATGCTCGAAAGTACTAATGCGTCTGTACTTAATTTGACTATATCAATTGAGCTGTTTTCGAGGTTCAAATTTAGATAAAATTAACAACTTTTATTCCATTAAGAACTTTATTTACTTGAGAACTTGTTTTATTCACTTCTACAGTACAATGTTTTTTATTGCATTCGAACACTTGATAATAGCATAATTGGTCAAAACTATGTTGTGTATTAAAAAAAAGGGTACTAGTAATCTTAAAACTATTGTAAAAACTACTATTAAATTAATCGAAATTATTATTTTTTTCAATTTTTTAATTTATACATAATCACAAAATTAAAATATGTATGATTGATTTCATTGAATTTTAAAATTGTAGTGAATTTTAATCGTGAATTTGGATTTTAGGACGAGAACGACAACGACGAAACAGACGATGACCTGTTGGGGGGCTGCAGCCAGGGGGGTGGAGGCGGTGGTGCCGTTGGGGGGGCAGTGGAAGAGAGCCAGGACGGCGAGAGTGCCGCCTCCGTCGCAGCAGCAGCCGCCTCCGTAGCGGTAGACGTGACCGCCTCGGCAGCCGCCGCAGGAGTGGGCGTCAAGTGTAATCGCCGCAACGCCTTCTTTCAGCGATCCGACTCGACGCTCTGTCTTGGTAAGTGAGGAATCAAATCAAATTTATCTCCTCAAAAAAATATCAGCATTTGAAGTTATCCATTAATAATTTTAAACTTGATCAAAATATTTATTTAGTTTTAGAAAATTATTAGTTCCTTTTTTTATTTCAGTTCCATTATTTTTTATATCACCGAAATTAGTCGTGCTTTGTATAAAGTTTAATAAGGGTACTAGTGATTTTCTATAACTATACATCCAAGTTTTTTAGTCTTGGGTAGTTAATTTTTTTTATTTTCTTGTGATAAGTGTTTGATTTATTAACCTTTGATTTGTTACGTTGTTAAATTTTGACAATAAAGAATTGAATTGAAGTAGCCCTGTATAAATACTTCGAATTGTTGATCTTTAGTATTTCATAAATGATCATGATTCAAAAATTTTGAAAATTGAGGAAATCCAATCCAATTGCTATTACATGACGAAAAACGAGTAGGCTTATTAGAAATAGAAAGAGCAGTGTGACAACTTAATGTATTCCCTCAAATTAATTCCGCAGATATTTATGTTTTTGGTTCGATTTCCAGCTCAAGTATATCAAACCATATGCAATAGCTAAGGATCAATAGGAAAACACTAGCCTTTTGTGCTCTAAAAATTAAGTAAAAACAGATGAATACAGGTGCATTATTAGAAGAAATACTTGTCCCGTGTAGTTAACTACTCGCAAATACTTATTAGTCATTGCAATTAGACATGTCTTCATAAGCAACTATGTGAAGTATTGTGACTGAACGTGTCTGATCATGTCTTGTCTAGTCTTAACTAACTGGTGTGCGCCTAGCCTTAGCTAGCCCAATTTCGGCTGGCTCCTTCCGCTAGCTCGAGCTTGCCCTTTTTTTTGGGAAAGTTGTTGAGTTTATTGATTATTTGCTATGTTATTAGGAATAAATTGATAAAATGAATAATAAAAAATTAGTATAATTTGTGTACAATTGTTTCAGGTTGTCCACCACCCGACCCGTTCGACACGCCGATGGCTCGCGCTCTGCCATTGGCTGATCAACCACACCTGCTACAACCCAATGCAAGGCGAGAGGATCTATTCGGAATACCACGACAGCCCATCACTCTAACAGCTACTGGTCAGTGCAAGTTCACTGCAATTATACTTAGTTTACAAACATTTAGCGAGAAATAGAATGGAATGAATTGAAAAATTAAAAAAAAATTGAATAATAATAAGTTTTAAATGTTATGATAGATAAATAATAATTGTCAACTATTCAATTATGTAGTGAACTTGATTTACAGCTAAAAAATTATTTTTTTACTGATGCTTGTAACATCACTTACTTGATGCGGTTGTAACGATGACTGGGGTCTCAGCCAGCTCTGCCGGGAGATAGCACCCTTCTCCTCCTCCTCGAAGATAGACAGAGCTAGGTAGAGAGTGAGTGAGAGAGGGGGGGAACTAAAAGCGATAAGACGCACTACTGTACTGTTTGCGTTCTAACCACATCTGTTATCGATATTTTATAGCATTTCTTGAAGGTATTTTTTTATATCGGTTTCGAGTATTCATTCCATTATCAAGTGTCAACTTTTATGTTTTTAAATGAATTTCTTTCATTAGTTGGCATCATTGTACGAAGATTTAATATAATAGTATAATAGATGAATAGCACTCCAAATGAATATGAAATTTAGACGAATTTGTATTTATTGATCTATTTACAATCGTCACATGGTACATAAAATTTTGAGTATCACTCAAATGACAGGTGATATGTCAGAACAATATCATAATGATTGTAATTCCTATACTATTTTTATGCTGAAACACAATAAAACACGGATTAAACACAAATCAAATCAAATCAAATCAAATTTTATTTGCCATTTCAAATATAATACAAAACAATGATAAATGTCAAAACAAAGTTAAGCAAGATAGACAATCAAAGTATTCATATAAATAAAAACTTTGTTACACAAAATAACATAATAGGCGCTGCCTGCAAAACCAAGGGTTTGAGTGCTGGCAGCGAGTACCAAGAAAATTCATAAAAAGTACAATACACAAGTGAAAGAGAAGAAAAATTAATACAAATATGTATGACAATAAAAATGTACAGAATACTGATAATATGAGAAAAGTTGAAGTGTAATACAAATGGAGTAAGTTACTGCTATATTAAATTTTATGATTGGTTGCTGTTATAAGTCAATGTTGATATATATTGTGTTGGAAGGAATATATCTGAAATATAATTGAGAATTGATACAATTATTGATGAACTGTAGTTAGTGAAATGAGATGATGGTGATATTTAATATTATATTATGTTTGTAAGAATTGAGAAGTGTTTATTGATTTTATCCACTCTGCTATTTTTTTAGGATTTGCTTTTGTTGTTCTATTTGCTATTAAGTTTTCTGGTAGCAGGTTGATGAGTCTATTGCAGATGTAAGGAAATTGTCTTCGGCATACAGTCATGTCAGTTCTGTTAATTTGATAATTATCTTGCATTCGAAAATTGTAGGTTCGAGCTTGAGGTGTAAATAGATTTCTGTTTTTAATTATGTATAATATTATGTTTTTCACAAATAGTTGCCTAACTTTTAAAACTGGGAATTCTGTAAAAAGGAGATTTGTAGGGTAACGTCTGGGTCGACCAAGTGCTGCTTTAATTAAGTGTTTTTGAATTAAGGAGATTTTGTTAAAATGTACGTCCAATGCCCCACCCCATACCCTAATGCCATACTGTAATACTGACTGGGCGTAAGCAAAGTAAATTAATAGTAATATATTTAAATCACCTAACCCGTTTAACCTGTAAAATTTATGTATAATATGTTTCATTTTTTTACATATATTATCAATGTGAGCGTTCCATTTGAGCTGTGAATCTAACATGACTCCCAGATATTTTGTCTCCCTCACTCTTATCAATGCCTGACATACACAGTTTTCATCCCTCTCCTGTAACCCTTCCAACTCTACATAATGATTATAATATGTACAGGAGTCTGAGTGAGTTTTTACACCATCTTGAAATAGCTCTGTAGGGATAGACCTTTCTGATGGAGAGAAAAGCATGTACACACTTTTTTTATGTTAAGTGTCAGCGTGTGGTGATCCAGCCAAGATTTAACCCTAGCCAGACCAGCCTCGGCTAAACACTTAACCTCCCGCCAATTTGACCCAGTAAAAATTAAGGCCGTGTCATCTGCAAAGGAGATGGAATGGCATCCATTGATGTCAATTTTCAATAGATCATTGATATATACCAAAAATAATAACGGGGAGAGCACTGTACCCTGTGGAAGACCGTAGTCGGTCAATGTCAGTTTACTGGTGTCAAGGATTTGTATTCTTTCATGCAGGTAACTTTTAAATAAATTTAACACCGTTCCCCGGATACCTATTCTCTCTAGCTTACGTAGAAGGACTTTATGAGGAATGGTATCATAGGCCTTTGCTAGGTCCAAGAACACAGCCAGAGTTTTTCTACTGTTTTTAAAGTTTTCCGTTACAATTCTAACCAACTCAGTCATTGCATCTTCGGTGGATTTACCCTCCTGAAACCCGAATTGATTTACAGCAATAAATTTGTATTTTTCAAGATATTCGACCATTCGTTTTTTTATTATCTTTTCAAATATTTTAGACAGGTTGCTTATAAGGCTGATAGGACGGTAGTTCTCGGGAGCTTTTTTGTCACCTGATTTATGGAGAGGAATTATTTTAGCTATTTTAAAATGTGAAGGAAAATGGCCTAACTCGAAACATTTATTAAACAAAATTGACAATGGTTTGGCTAAGAACTCTGCTATATTTTTCAAACATATGTTGCCTACTCCATCCACTCCCGGAGAGGAGTTACTTTTTAAGCTTTTAATCATTATTAGTACCTCTTCATAACTTGTTGGATGCATAAAGAATGATTTTGGAGTGTCAGCCGCTGCACAAGGTGGATACTGTAAGTTAACTGGATTTCGTGTGGACCTGTTGAGGATTTTCTCTGCATAGTTTCTTCCTACTTCTGAAAAATATTTATTCATAATGTCTGGGTCGATTTCGGGTGGTTTATGTGTACGTTGTATGTCTAAAATTTCCTGTATGCAGTTCCAAGTTTTCTTACTATTACCTTTGTAATTTGATATTTTAGTCCTGTAATAATCAAATTTTGTTTTTTTAATAAGTTTATTCAAAATATTTCTGTAAGTCTTATACCTATTTTGTAGCTCCATATTAAACGGTTGACTGTTCATTTTTTTGTGCATTTTGTCACGTTCTCTGATTGATTTTATCAGCCCTGGAGTTATCCATTTTTTCAGTGGTCTATTTCTATTTTTAATTTTTATCTGTTCAGTGGTTAGTTCTATGTAGAATATTAATTTGTCATAGAAATTACTAATTTTTTCATCCAAATTTAAATTTTCATCATACAAGTTAGTTTCATTTTGCCAATTCTCTTGTTTTAAATAGTCAATCAATTTTGTATAATTAATTTTTTTAGTAAATATCTCTCTAATTTCTTTTGTATTTGTGATAGATTTTGTTATGTGAAAAGTTGTACAGAAATGATCAGTGATGTATGTTTTTTGTATGGAGCTAAGAACATGACTCTCCTTAAAATTCACATTTTTCCAGAATATATGATCAATACATGATTTTGTATTACATGAAATGCGAGTAGGTTTATTAACAAGAGATCTCAGACCATACATTTGTAATAGGCTACTATATTCATTTGATAAATTATTATTCCGCAGAATGTCAATGTTCAGATCTCCGATCATGATTATATTTTCATTTTTTTGAACATTAGACATACTTGTGTCCAACTCATTCAGAAATGCTTCAATATTAGAAGAAGGAGATCTGTAGACTGCAATAAGAGTAAAAGGACAGCTGAGAGCTTCTAATCTAATCATGATTATATCTGCTTCCGAATTTTCACAGTCAAGATAATGTACATCAATCGATTCCTTCACAAAAATGCACAAACCGTTACTTTTATTTAGTTGGCCTGGCTTATCTATAACTGTATATCCATCTATGCTATAGTCAAAAATATTATCTTCAGTCATCCAAGTTTCAGTTAGAACTATTACATCGTATTTTATTTTACAGTTTTGAAGAGTATAAACAAATTCATCAAAGTTTTTTCTTAAGCTACGTATATTCATGTGTATAATATTAAAAGAGACAACATTATCTATTACTTCATCTAAATGAGAGTTAGGATCAAAATTTAAAATATCATCGCTCTCAATCGTATCGAAACATTCCAAATCAATCACCCCATCAAAGCCATATTCATCATTCATCAGTAACGTTAATGAAATAAGGAAAGTTATAATACAATAACAGAAATGAGATTAAAAAAAAGAAGAGGAAAAGAGTTAAATTAAAAAAAAAACAAAACTTTTAAGTTCACTAAAAGAAAAACCCATTATAACCAGCCTACTGCGCAATTTTGAATATTTTTAGGAAATATAGGACATTTGTATAATTAAATACTAATTATATTCTACTAAATCATCATCGCTCATAATTCTCCGAGTGCGAGAGTTTTCAGATTTTTTAACAAAAACTTTGCAATCACGGACCCAGACAAAGGTTAGTTTTTTGTCCTTTTTTAAATTCTTAGCTTTGCCAAGTAGTCCTTTGTAGTAGGGAGAGAGGTGTTCATTCACATATACGTTTGATAAGGGCAGCTTGTCGCATACATCGGTTGATTTGATGCCTTTCATTTTGCGTGCCGCGGTGATCCATTCTGTTTTCTTCAATCTGGAACTGAATTTGGCCACGATGGAAGTGGATCCTTTAGCGGTTGGCATCCTGTGGACAATAGATAGGTCTTCATTCTTGAACTCCACATTCAACGATTTTGCGACGGCTTTCATGACGATATGTAAATTCTCACCCTGGGTTTCGGGAATACCTACTATTTCAACATTGTCCTTTCTAGTATATTGTTGTAGATCGTGAATTTCTTTTTCTAGCCTCTGAACATGTTTTTTATCCTCCAAGTTTTCTTTTTCGAGATTGAGAAATTTTAGTTTTAAAGAATTATGATCCTCCGTGAGGGTGTTGAGTTGCGTTTTTATAGCATCTGTTTTGGTGTTTAACTTTTCCAATTTCGTGTCCAGGTCGCCCAATTTTGAGTTGAAGAAGGATTTCAGATCGTTTATTTCCTTACGTAGATTCTCTATTAGATCAGAGGATAATTTTTTTAAGGTAATGTCTGACTGACCTGCGTTATTTTTATCCTGCTTACAGCTCGCACATTTCCACGCAGCTCTGGCTTGCGAGTTCATTTTTTTAAACTTATCGATGGACTCCAGTCTAGTACACGCAGGGTGGAACACATTCGCACACTCACTACACTTCACTGAGATATCCTCTTCAGCGAGATTTATTTTACAGTTGAAGCACTGTGCCATAATGGATGAATTATTTGAGTAAAAAGTTCGTCCTGAGAATTTATCACGCAGCGGCAAAGGTCACTGATTAGAGCGGAGCTACTACCGACACGACCGCTCTCATCGAAAGCTGAACTGATACAAGCCATTAAGTCACAAAACTCTACTTATCGCTATTATATTTTACTGTATTTCCAGTTTATTTCAATAGGTCTGCTACTTGATCGAAAGCTTTATTACATAGAATTACTGGTACCCTTTTTATTTTATTTTTTGTTAATGATTTTGTTTAGGTAACCAACAATCGTCGTCAGGAGGTAGTACACTGAGCACATTAGAAATGCTGCCTACCAGGTTGGGCCTTTCACAGCGGGGCGTTTCTGATTCGCAGACGGGAGCGGGAGCGGCAGCCTATCTCAGGCCTACACTAGATCTCAGCACCAGTCATCCTCCCTCCTCCTCCGCCTCAGCCTCAGCCTCCTCCTCACACATGATGCAGCAGCACACATCAAGGCAGATGATGGGTGAGTTAATATCCTAACGCTAACTAGTCCAGTCAACGAAAGGTTCCCACGCAATTTTCACTCCAAAGCTTTTGCAAAGGCTGTGCAAAGGCTAAAAAAAAACTTTCTACTCCTGATATTTTTCAAAGTTTTTCGATTTGTATACTATCAAGCTATCAAAATAAGAGAGTTTTCTCAGGATTTTTTCCTAATCTTCTATTTTTGAGATATGTGTGCATAAAGTTTGAATTTTTGGGACAGACCATTTCAAATTCGGTAAGAGAATTCATGAAATTCTTCATCAAAGCTTACAAATTTTCCTACAAGTTCTATTTGAAACTTTTCTCTTTACATACCTCCCATAGATTTTGAAATATACACTCTTGAAGGTATGACATTTAAAAGAAAACCCAATTTCTTCCTATTTTTGTCATCTTTTTGTCCTTAAAACTTGTTTTATTGTCCTTTTTTCATCACACAAAAAATTCGTGTTATGAGTTGATAGAGTTCATGCTGATAATTAACTCATAGAATATTAAATTCTCTTCTATTTGATATGTATATAATTTCACAATTTCATTCTTCTCCCTACGACTGTTGCATTAGTTTTAGTGTTGAGTGTGGAATCTTCTGTCTAGCAACAATAGATCAGTTGACGGAGAAATTTGAAAGGAATGTTTGAAACATTATTTTTGACTTTGCAGTCCAAACAAGGGGACTAGTGAACATATCAAAAGTCCTCATCCGTGCCCCTTGTGCTTAAGGGATGAGGGTAGTTCAAAAGTTGTATTTTATAACTGTTTGCTTATACGCTTATATCTTGAAAATAAATTATGCTTTCCATCGACATGATTTTTTTTCTATTGTGGGCCTTTGGCCTCCTCCACAACATTCCTTCAAACATTTCTATCCATTATAAATCCTCTACATCCTTAATAACCCACCCTTATCAAATCATCACTCATATCATATCGACATGACTGAACTATACGAGAATGAAGCTTGATTAATTACCTAAAAGTTCTGTTTAAACGCTTATATCTTGGGAATAATGCCACAGAATAGATACAGAATGGAAACTCGGCTAGTACCCTGGTACAAAAATCCGCCATCTTGTTAGAAAGTTCCGCATTGTAATAGTATTGATGGGAGGTTCGGATCATTTACTGATCCGGATCAATTGATCTCGATCACTGCCGCGAGTCAATCAAAAGATCAGGATTGTAATCTTTAACAAGATGGCGCAGTCACGTGACGTGTCTAGTATTCGAGACATGTAAAAGGCATTGGTTTTGATTGCTAGTTTCCATTCTGTTCTATTCTGTGATAATGCTTCCCATCGATATGATTAACTATACGGAAATGAAACTTGATTAATTTCCATCAAGTTTTGTTTAGTAGAGTTTTGTTGTATTTTGAGTCATCTGCTCTTGAATGTGTGAAGTTTTTGAAATAGAATTGAATATTTTTTGTATTCGTTGCAATGAACGAAGATATTCCACATATGAAATTCTTTAGATAACAGTTTTTTATACAATCTAATCGAATGTAATTGTTGTAGACGTTGCAATGAACGAAGACACGCCACAAGACCTGTCAGTGTCGTGCAAAGACAACATGATGATAATCGACTCGGACACTGAGGACGACTCCAAGCAGAGCATGGGAGGAGGCAGTAGTAGTGCGGACCCCATCAGGGCCCCGATCATCATTTCGGTGAGGGGCGTGCCCCCAACTGTCCCGCCTGCGCCCCAGGGTGAGACCGGCCCGCCGCCCGTGCTCAAGAGTGTCATTGTGCGCGCCGGATCGGTTGTGCCTAATGTGAGTATTCGCACCTCTACTGATAAAGCATTTCAAAATTCTACACTTTTTTGTGAGGGGACCTTCCATTAATATTGTCTGTTTCATTATATTTATTTTTATTATGTCTCATCTGGTACAGTCCGGGTCCTGTAGCTTTGCCTATCGGCGGAGGACCTATAGACTACAATACTACCCATCGAACATTTTTGAAAATGTATCTTTCCATAAGCAACAGATGCTCTTTTGTATCTTCTCAAAAGCAACGTGTTGTCTCACTACCTCCGTAAACAAAGCCATAGTGCACTCGTGTTTCGTCAGCACAGGTGGGGCTCCTACACCAATAAAAACACTAGCTGATTCAGATCAGCTAAAATCAATGATTCTTTATTGGTGTAGGAGCTCTATCTGTGCTGACGTCACCAGAATGCACTACGGCTTTGTTTACGGAGGTAGTGGCTGTGTCCGAGAATATACACAAGTAGCTTTTTGGAGTTAAGAACACAGCCTATCAGCTGACATTACAACATGCTCTTTTCATTGTTGGTGATAAGTTGCAACTCTCTCATTCATGGAGAATCTGTGTGTGTGTATGTGTGTGTGGGGGGGGGAGCTTCCTTCAAGGAAGCTCTTCCTCCATCTAGGGTCTCTGAACCCCGGGTTTTTTATGCAAAACCGTAAATATTACCCCACGAACCATACCTTGCATATACGCCGCCGTTTCAAAGTCACGGAGGCAAAGCTACGGGACGCGTACTGTAACTAACTTGTACCTGTTGTTTCCATTGTAGATTGTGAATGAATAAATAAGTTGAATAAATGTATATGTTTACATTGGTAACCTGGCTATTGAGGTTCTATTGAAATCGTCATCATTTTAGTTTAATCAACTTATAATTATCGAATTCAGGGATTCAATGTGAATTGATGATTTTATAATCATAATCATTGATACTCATAATGACGAAATGATACACATTTTACGGAGGAAATACTTTTTGTAAAGATTATCTCTTGAAAATAAAAATTATGCATGTCTGTATGCATGCTACCTTATGTATGTATGCTCCCTATGCATTCATGACTACTTGACCGATTGGGATGATAATATGTTGATAGAACAATGAAAAGATTTTTAGAAACTTTCGAATTAATGTGTTTTTCATGAGGGCTCTTACAGTTCTAAATTTGTATTTAGAGCATACTGTTTATAGTTTGTATATTAATGTGCTTTATCGAGATCAATCTGTACTAGTCTTTTTATTCAGATTTTGTCACTTAAACTAGATAAATATATGAATGAATGGATAGATAATTCAAAGTATCACCAGCCCACTAATATTTTTAAGCTATTTTATTAAGCTTTTTAAGCTCTTAAAATCATTGTAATTTAAAAAAGCGATAAATACCTGAATTAGTTGTGTCGGAAATAAAATTATTTAAGGGTGTTAGTGATTCCTTAAATTGAATAAATAATCAAAAAAAGGTCTATTCTATTTTATTAAAACTTTCAAGTAGCCCTAGCCTATCAGAATATTCGAACGATAATAAAAGGATATTATTTAATTTTTGTATCCATTTGTTTACTTGGCTTTATTAAATTTCCACACTATTATCACTTGGTTTTTCATATTGTGCAGAACACGGAATCAGTAGAGAACATGGCGGCGTCGAGTGGAGGGGGAAGCAGTAGCAGACAAGTGCAGCAGGATGCCTCTGACGATTCATCGCCGGGTGTGGCAGTGGGAGGGGGTGCGACAGGTGGCGCCCCTAGCGGAGAAACTGCCAACCAGAGAGTCACACCGTCGCAGACACTCATCGGACAGTCAGTGTCTCACGATTTGCTACTCGGACGGTCAGTCACATTCAAATTCAAAATTCGATACTCACTCTGTCGATTGCTCTTTTTATTCATTTATTGGAAAAAATGCATGATTTAGGGTACTATGGATTCAACCCAAATAATGTATTGATTCCTTGCACACAGGCCTTGTCCATGTGAGGAACCTTCTTCAAGTTTTTGTATGTACATATTGTATATTGTTTGTACTTTCTAAGAAAAAGAATAAAGATAATTTCAATTTTAATTGCCCTCATAACGTTATAACGTACATTAACAGAACAATAATAAAATATTAGTAAATTAATGTAAATAATATAAAATATCCTATTATATAGTAGATTGCTTTTGCTGTCGAGGTACTATGAACCTTTGTGTAACGAAGTTGATTATCCTATTATTCATGCATAACAAACATTTTTGATCATCCAGCTTAGTTGTATCCGGCTATTTGAACCAACCAGCCTAGCAGGCGTAATTTTATAATTAGGAATTCAGTAGTCAGAAATCCGCAGTTTGCTTACTTCCGTCAGCCCTTGCACAGGAAAATTGGCAATCATCATTTTAGCCAACATTTGTACACAGTCCAGGTCTTGGCCTTGTACTCTCATTTCTATCCGGATTGAAGAATTGTTTGTTTTGAATGAATTTAATTGTTGTATTTCAGATGGCGACTATCGTTGGACCTGTTTGGCCGAGTGTTTATGGAGGATGTGGGCCTTGAGCCAGGCTCGGTGGTCTCCGAACTGGGAGGCTTCCCTGTCAAAGAGGCTAAGTTTCGCAGAGACATGGAGAAGCTGAGAAATCAACAGAATAAAGACTTGACTCTATCCAAGGTAAGTGTGCAGTCTCTCTCCCTAACAATCTTGCCGTTTAACAAGGTTATAGTGAGGTCCACGTTATAATGGCAGTGTTTGTTTAAGGTGAGCACATTCTTCCTTCTCCTCTTTCTTCTCCACCTCCTACTCTTACTCCCTCTTTCCTCCTCTTACTCCTTCTCCTCCTCCTCTTACTCCTTCTCCTCCTCCTCTTACTCCTCTTCCTCTTTCTCCTGCTCATAATACAGGGTGTCCACGGGGCGGGAAAACCGGGAATTGTACGTGAATTTCATTTGAGCGGGAAATGTAAGGGAATTATACGAGCATTTTGTCGAGATACGGGAATTGTTTTTGACACTTTTGTCAACTAGCTACTTTGCTAATTTTATATGATATGAATTAAAGGCAGAGTTTGTTTTTTATATTAGGCTATTCGGAATACAGAAAACAGTTATCATCATATTTAAAGGTGTTACATTTTGATGTAAAACATGCTGCTTTACTTTTGATATTGTTATTTAAGAATATTACATTTTTTCAAATGACCACCCTTCTGAGTAACCCCATACCCCATAACCACACACCCCCCGCTTACAACCCATATTTTTACATATTAATCATGTGTTTTAACCAGCGGGGAAAACTGGGAATAACGTGAAATATACGCGGATTGTATGGGAATTTTCTGAGCCTGATTCAGTGGACACTCTGTATTACTATTTCTCCTCTTTCTTTATTCTCTTTTTTCTCCTCCTAATCCGTTTTCTCCTCCTCTCCTTCCTCTCCTTCCTCTCCTTTATCATATTCTCCCATTATTCTTATTCATTAGATAAAATATCCAAATAATACTGTAGTTTAAAGCAGAAGTGTGGGACTGTGATCATCTCATTGAGAAAAGTGGATGAAATAAGCTTTCCAAAATTTATGCTCGCTGCAACACTCAAACCTTTGGGTTTGATGGCAACGCATGTAAATTGTTTTTATACTTATTTGTGTTTATATCAATAGTCGAAACCTTCAATTTTATTATTTGACACAGGCTAAACAGCAGTAAGCATTGACAATAGTCATCCACATTGAAACTTATTTTTATCTATACTATCAAATTATTCATATCGATATTGGTGGTTCACTGTTCACTCCAAGTAAAGTGTCTCCTGTGTGTTGTTTTGTATGATGGAAAAATACATTTTTTCTAAATTATTTGTTTGTCTAATCTAGGACGAGCCTGGCGAAGGCTCAGGTGTGGCGCGTTCATTCTACACGGCGATCGCCGAGGCACTGCTGGCCAATGAGCGCATGCCCAACCTCGAGTCGGCGCAGGTCGGTGCACGCTACACCCAGTACAGTGTGCTACAGCGCATGCGCACCAGGGAACGCGACACACTAAGGCGGTACACGCAGGTTGGTATAGACAATATTAGGTTCTATCATAGAGAAAATAATGAACAGGTTGGTCCAGCTCGAAATCTTCAAGGCCCGGTTTCTAGGACACTTAATTAAATCTTGAACTGGATTATTGAATACATCTAGGACAATTTAATCTGTATTAAATATACAATGGCTTCAATATCAATCAATCAACAATTGTTTTATTCAATTTAACACAAAATACATGAAAGAAATCGAAATACAAAAAATCACTATCAAAAATAAGTTTCTAATAAAATACGAAAACAGGTTCTATGGTGGCGTGTTCTGAAAAGAAAGAAAGGAGGAAAAATACCTAGCCAACTATGGTTTCCCATGTATAGGGTAGGTATAGGATATAAAAGTAAAGGGCTTCATACACTAGGGAACTTTGATCGGCGAAGTTGGTTCGCCGATGCAAGTTCGTATAGGATTTGTCCCACACACTGTATTGGGGAGAGCTAACTACCGCTCTTTACTTCAGTATCTTTCGGGGTCTAGAGATGAGTGTGTCAAAGTTTGCAGCTGCTGTGGGAAGAAAATATATTGAATATATATAGATAGAATATATCGCCCTGGCGGACGAACCGAAGAAAGTTTTTAATCCAGATTGAAGACCAAATTCGTCACGAATTTGCTTCGCGGTTCGCCAATGTTCCACATACACTGGTGAACTTGGTTCGCAAGAACGAAGATCCCTAGTGTATGGGGGCCCTTAAGGAATGAAGGGTAAAGAGGAGTGGAAAAGGGAAAAATGGAGAAGGCAGGAAAAAAGAGAGAAAAATATGAGCAAAAATTGTAAGCGAATCCACTTTCAACAAATGTATCTAGAAGAAAAGGCCTTGCAAACAGTAGTTAGAGCAGAAATCCCGAGACTCATACGTCCCGGGTTAGAACTCATACGTCCCATATATGGAAGAAAAAATTACTGATAATTATGAAAAAATTACTTTTATGAATAGTTATGTGACAAAAATACGACCTGTATCTCCTAATGCAATCTATTTTTTATGCATTGCATTAAGGTATGAATTCTGCTCCTGATGATAAGCTTCGTCAAATAATGTCGATGAGATTCAAACCAAAATTTATTGTCTAACAAAAATCAAATACAGAGAGATATTTAATATACTATGGTTTCCCATGTATAGGGTAGGTATAGGATATAAAAGTAAAGGGCTTCATACACTAGGGAACTTTGATCGGCGGAACTTTGACTAATTTTGACTACGGAACTTTGTACTTGAAATCAACTCTTAAAACTAGCAAAAACATTCAGGGTCGGTTGTACAAGAGCCTGTTAGCTTTTAACCGCTATTAAATGTAACAAGAAGCAAACACAGAAGCCTTCTTTTAAAAAAAGCCTTCTCTGATTGGTTCTCATGGCATTTGATCATGGTTAAAATTCAACAGGCTTATGTGAAATCCTGCCATAGTCCCATTAATTGAATTGAATTATTTTTTATAATTATTATGAAGTAGATGTCTTCCTGGTGAATTTGTAATTAGTGTGGTGTTGTGTTTGCAGCAAAGAATATCGGCGCGCTGCCGTGAACCCAGACGCTCGCTATCATTTGAGGCACGGCCATTTGTGCCGCCCGGCAGCGGCAGTGGCGGAGCGGGGGGTGGGGGAGGAGGAGGCACTGGAGGGGGGGCCGTTGACCCGCCTAACAACGACCATCTCTCAATCAGTCAACAGCAGCTGGGTGAGCGGCTTTATCCCAAGGTACGTTTTTTCTCATTTATTTATTGCCCAAAACAAATTATTGTAAAATATCTTCTTGAAATATATATGAATTCAAGGCTACTTTCTTGTATTTATAAAATAAAATTATAGTACTCTTTGAAATTAATAAATTAATAGAATAGAAATACAAATTATAACTACTAGTTTCGGTGATCACACCATCGTCAGGTTTTAAAAATAAATATCAAATAAATGTTTACTAATAACTAGTAAACTAGTAGTTATAATTCGTATTCTTTTTCTATTATTCTATTAATTTCAAAGGGTACTATAATTTCATTATGTAAATTATTGTAAAATAATTTAATTGTATAGGCACGTCAACATAGAAACAAAATTATCAGTGTATTACCATAGAGAAACAATAGCGTAAGTAGATATCCCATGGTATAGGGCGTTTATGTCGCAACTTTCACTGTTATCTCAAGTCGATTATTGATTTTTTTACTGTTTTGTTGGGGTGAGAGTGTATGAACGGCACAGTATGAGAGTCTACCAGCGTCACACAGCTTCACGGGAAAGAACTACGTGGACTATGGGCTTGAGATAACAGTAAAAGTTGCGACATAAACGCCCTTTACCATGGGATATCTACTTAGGCTATTGTTTCTCTATGGTATTACCTAGATAAGGCCAGCCAATCAGGTAACTTTTCATCTAACATTTTCGTGAACAGTAAGAGCACACATATTACTATACCCTTTGTTGGAAAATACTGTCACTAGCGTTCAGGTTTTCAGCTGTACAGTTGTATCGTGCATGTGAAACGTTACGTTAGTGCATCAAAAAAGTTGTTGGTCAAAAAACTAGTTTTTTGATAGCATCAAAAAAGTTGGAAATTACCAAGTCATACTATAGTGTCGTTTATTGTAATTATCATACTGTCAGCATTAGTTGAATGAATAGCATTGTCCCTAATACTTTGAATGTTGTCTGTTTTATTAAAATTTCCTTCAAAAGCGTTTTTACATAACAAACCAATAAAAACAGGCAAATAATTATTAAGTTGTAATGTCATAAAGGGTGCAGCTTCTTTGTAGAGCTGAGTTGATATTTATGAACTCTCAGGCTCAACTCATACCACCTCGACTCGAATCGTACGACTCCAGTCGAGGATACTCCAGTCTCTCGACCTTACGACTTTCTTGCTCATTGTCACTACTTCAGTTCCTTGCTACTCCATTTTCTAACCTTACTCTATTAAAAATATGAGATCTAATTCGTCACTACTTAGCATGTAACAAATTTTATAATAATTAATATGAATAAATTGTCTTTTCTTATTCTTATTATTCTCTTATATAAAATGAAAACATCACTTTCATGAAACATAACCTCACTTGAAAATGCACGGTACTACGCAACTCAAGTCAAGGCTCGACCAATATGTCGAGTCGACGCTCGACTCAGTCTCACAGTCGTGAGGTCGTGGAGACTAGAATCTACTGGTCTGAGTGTCACCATTTGAAAACACATGCTTTGTCGAGAAGAGACTGGAGTCGCAGTCTCTTCTCGACTTGAGTCGCGTAAGTGTGAGTTGAGCCTTATTCTCTTCTTTTGGTATAAGAAATGAGGATAGCTTAAAGCTGGATTTGCGAGCAGCAGTAACAGTGAACATGTATAGTTCCCACGAGTTCCAATTGGACTATTCCTACTCAGTCCGGCCGAGCGAGTATGAATAATACCATTAGGACTTATTGGATTTATATTTCCACCGGCACTGTTGTGTGCGGCACAGTGTATCAGCTCGAGAGTTCATGAATATTCTCAGACTGTTGTTACTCTGTTTTGAATGATTTGCGTGGTTTGTTTAAGGTGATGGCTCTACGGCCGTCGTTTGCGGGTAAGATCACAGGCATGCTGTTGGAGCTGACTCCCGCTCAGCTGCTAATGCTGCTGGCCAGCGAAGATGCACTCAGGCAGCGCGTGGACGAGGCACTCGAACTCATTCTCTCGCACAGTCACAGTCAGGACTTTGAGGCCTTTCTAGGTAAGCCTACAGTTAATCCATGCTTTAGCTATCGATATAGGCCACTACATCCGTAAACAAAGCTATGAATTCTTGTATAAAATTATTATACAAATGTCATTAGTTTTAATCTATATTCATTCTGGTGATGTCAGCACAGGTAGGGGGATCCTACACCAATAAAAACACTAGCTGATATAGATCAGCTGAAATCAACGAATTTTTTATGGGTGTAGGAGCCCTGCCTGTGCTGACGTCACACGAATGCACTACGGCTTTGTTTACGGAGGTAGTGTATATTTGTTTGGACCATAGGCCATCGACAATAGTCACATTCATTCAAAACAGACAATTAAGCCTGGTTTTCATTAGAAGAGTTAGTGGTAGAGTTCCCTGGGCATCTACTATCATGTGAACTCTCCCAATGAAAACGTTCATGGTAGAGTACTAATTTTTAGTAGAGTATAGTGGGATAGCATCATGGGATAGTACTCTACCACTTGTCTTCCCCCACCACCGCTTCTCACTCTACTCTACCACTACAATGCTAATGAAAACAGTTTCGAGCTAGTAGAGTAGAGTCGTGCTGTAGGCTATCAAGTTTAAGAAGTATTTTTATTTATTAAAAAGTGTTAATAAGTGTTTTAATGTTAATTTATTAAAAAGTATTGACATTTTAAGGTTAGTTCTGTTCACTAGACAACAAGCTTTACCTAATCTTTACTTACTTTACTTTTCTTGTTCGTTACAATTACTGAACTGCATTAAGGTAGCAACGATCCCGCAGTATATGACATGTCAAAGTTTAATCTAATATCTACCATCACTCATATTTCAACACAACAGATCCCACATAACATACATCAATCAAACATTATTCAACAAGGAAGTCTGCTAACCTGTACGGACACAATACAATAAGGAATTCCCTGCGTGTTTTTTTGAACTCCTTCAAGCCATCAATTGCAGTGAAAACAGTTAGTCGACCAAGTAAGTAGAGTAGAGTTAGCTCGGTGGAGTTAGTATGCCAGTTAGTCGACCACTAAGGCCGGGTTTCACCAGAAACTAAACGTGTCGTTAGAGGAAGTTCCAATTAGCCCTTAACTGACAAAATTTGGTCAGTTAACATCTGTAATCTGTCGTTAAGACAAAATGGCGGCGTTCTGTTTACTGTCATGTTGAAAGTAGTTTGTTGAGGTTATGTTTAATCATTTATTCGTGGTTTTTACGATTATTTTTTATTCCCTTTGTTACTTGGTATTGAATTGTAAATTTTCGTGCCAAATATATGTAGTTTCTTTGACCAAATGTAGTGTTCATCCTTGGTACTATTGAATTCGTGTTTCTCTGCCTTTTTTATGTTTATGATCTGCCAGTCCTAGTTGTTCGTTGTTTCTCCTCATTCGCGTGATGATAGCCTGGATGTAGAGTTGTATTACACTTAGTACTTTACTGACCTTGAAAAAAATGTTCGTGGGAAATTGATTCTCCTTAAAACCTATTATTTTTAGTATTCGTTTTTGAAGTTTATAGAGAGGTTCAACATGTATAAAATGCGTAGCTCCCCAGATAATTATGACGTATCTTAAAATTGATTGCACTAAAGAAAAATAAACAGTTTTTAGTTGAGGATTTTACGGAGTTGATAGAATTTGTAGAAAAGTTTCCTGATCTAACTAATTGATAGATTAATGTGCTTTTCCTATTTAAATTTGTCGTCCAATATTAAAAAATAATTGTCCAAAGAATATTATAAAGTTTTGTTTCTTCACAATCTGTTCTTTTTCATAATAGTTTATGACATTATATTGTTTTGACAAAAGATGATTTATTTGTTTATTTTTTATTCTAGACCTGGACATGTTCAGCCTGTCCTCATCGGGTGGAGGGGGAGGCGGAGGAAGCAGTAAGGCGGCGGCAGGAGGTAGTGGGAGTGGCAGCGGGGGAGGAGGGAGTTCAGGAGTGAATGCGGGAGGGGGTGCGAGTGAGATGGAGACAGGTGGCGAGGAGGCAGGTGAGGACAATGCGCCGCTCTTCTACTGTCCGGGCAAACGCGGCTTCTACTCGCCCAGGCAGGGCAAGGCTTCGTTCGAACGACTCAATGCCTTCAGGAATACCGGACGGTCAGTTTACTCACCGCATTTTATCAAATGTTCTATAGATAGACTATCAAATGATAACCTCATTGTGTACGTTCTGTGTACAGTAAATTGTTCCAGTTCCAATCGTAAATTGTTCCATCACGTGACTAGTGCAAAATGTTCCCATGGAACGGCATTTCAAAATCGTTAGTTTAAGCTTTTGGCACGCACTTATAAAGTTGATTTACACCAAAATGTGTCGTTTACTAGCTGCTTGAATGAAGAAAGGCTGTTTTACAAACTTACCGTCTAGAAAAGTGTAAATTTCTTTTATTCCATTACTCTCAAATTTTCTATCGAGAAAAATTCATTTAATGAATGGTTATCAAACGTCATATTGTTAGTTATGTATTCTATGGCTATGCTATGGTAAACTATCAGCGCATGCGCAGAGAAGCAAGCAGACTACAACTCAATCGACAAATGAGAGCTCAGATAGTTGGAACTGTACCAGCCCGGACAATTTACCACGCTTCAACTGTGGGGCAGGAACTTGGAACTGTTTTCTGGTACAGAATCTGTCAAAATTCTTCCCATGGGACGCGGAACTTTTTACCTGGTAAATTGTGAATCAGACAATTTACAACATTCCATGTACACAGAACGGGCCCATTGAGTTGAGGTATTGGGCGGATTTAGAGACTCAATTTGAAGTCAGTTTTATTCAGACTAGATCCAATTACATGTCATCCCGCTACCTTTAGAGCCGGTTTCCGAGATCGGGATTTAGCTAAGATCTAGACTTAAAACAGCTGGAATCAGAAAATTGGCTTTCCGAAACGGGTCGTTGTCGCAGTTTTTATGACAATCTTTATTTTCTCATTTCTATAATTGGAAACGTTTTCCTTGACGAAATTAAACATTCTTAAATAATTCAAAACAGCTGTAACTTTACATCATTTTCCCTTCATTTTATTTTGTGTTCAATATTCTAGTTTTCGAAATTGTATTTAAACGTGACTTTGACTATGAGTACGACTACGCCCCGTTTCGGAAAGCTAACTTTCTGACTCCAGCTGTTAAAAGTCTAGAACTTGGCTAAATCCCGAGCTCGGAAACCGGCCCTTAGTGATTCATTCAATAAAATTATTCACAATAACACACAAAAAACATTGGTCATCAAATGTATTATGAGATTCACGTTATAAAATCAGCACCTGATTAACATTAGTTTGCTATCCTTGTCTGTCATTAGTCAGCAGATATCTCTAACCTCTTCCATCTTCGCATTGTTGCCATATGTTTTCTAGACTGATTGGTTCTCGTGGCAATTAATTAAGGTAAGATTTAACAGGCCGTTGTGCAACCGGGCCATAATGTTTATTTTTATAGAAATGATTTGTGGAATAGGAGTGGCCTAGTCGCGTGGATTAGATGCTGGCTTTATAATTCAGAGGTCCGGGTTCAAATACCGGCCCGGGCAAGATATATGCATCTCCGGCCACTCCCGTGTTTCGGATGGACCGTCGGTCCTGGCTGCCTAAAAAGCAGTCCTTAGATCATGTCAGAGGCCCTGAAATAGATCAGTTGCGACCTGAAAACTTTGACATTAGACCTGAACCAGCCAGGTCACTCGATATTATTATATTTGTGGAATAACTGAATTATTTTGTTATGCATATTGTGATTAATTCGGTATCTGTATTCTTGAGCAACTGAATATTTCGTTTTCAACTTTTGTATTGTATCTTACTGAATTCTTCTTTTTTAATAATGCGATTAATTCTATATTTGTATTTGGAAGCGATAATTTTTTGTTAACTTCTATACTGTATTTCATTAATAACAGAGCTTTATGTATGACCAGCAGGAAACCCGTGCTCCTCAAGGATCTATTTTAAAACTTGACGTAATGAAATCTTGAAAAAATGAGAATAGGCCTGTAACCATCCCCGGCTGATTAAGAATCTATATGCTAATCAGTCCAGTAGTAGTTCAATCGTGATGATGCGTCAAACATAATTTTCCTATCCCATACGTGTATAAGCCTGTTCTTTCCCTTATTTATTTATTTTGAGATACATATGAGAGCACAAGGATAATATCCAATAATTGCTCTCTTAATTCATAATACGAGTAAACAAAAAAATGCAATATTTTATACAAATATTGAATGAAATGAAAAGTCATCACAAAAAGTCTCTCTGGAAAATATCCAGTACAGAAAATTTAAACAATTTTTAGATAACAGAAAAAATGAACACAGGAAATAAAAAAAAAAAGTTTCTATGATTATACAGAAGTCATTCGAAGAAGAAATAAAAGAAAATTGATAGTGACGAGAAGAAATAATTGAACACACAGCTTCAAGGAGTAGTAAAAAACAGAGAGATCACTGTCACAGAAGACTTTCTCCAATCAACGAGGGTTGACCTCAGCAACCCACTCCTCACCTCTCTTTCTCACTCTCTCTCTCTCTCTCTCTCTCTCTCTCTCTCTCTCTCTCTCTCTCTCTCTCTCTCTCTCTCTCTCTCTCTCTCTCTCTGAAAGAGAGATTTGAGGGTTGTGTGGTAGAGAGGACCAGGAGTCCTAACTCCGCCCAAATAAAGGCATATAATCAATCAATCAATCTCTGACCCAGCAAGCTGAACATTCAAACTCAATTTCTTCATTATTCCCTGCACTCTAATGAAAGGTGAGAAAACTTATAGTATAGATAAGACGCAGGACCAGCCTAATGTATTGTGCACTCGTTTATTTTTAATGTTGTAAGAATTGTAGTATGAAGAGTATGTTGATGATTGTTTCAGACTGATAGGGCTGTGCCTACTTCAGAACGAGTTGTGCCCGATCTTCCTGAACCGTCACGTGATGAAGGTGCTGCTGGGCAGGCACATCCGCTTCCACGACCTGGCCTTCTTCGACCCGGTCATGTACGAGTCGCTGCGCCAACTGGTGGCCGACGCCGAAACTAAGGAGAACGGCGGCAGTCTGTTCTCGGCACTCGATCTCAACTTCAGTGTGGACCTGTCGGCCGAGGAGGGAGGTGGCAGCTGGGAGCTGGTGCCGGGCGGCAGGGACATTGAGGTGACGGCGGCCAACGTCTACGACTATGTCAAGCGATACTCGGAGTACCGCATGTATCGCGCTCAGGATAAGGCGCTTGAGGTCAGTTCACATCACTTACCATAACAGTAGTGTCACAGAGAAAAGACAGCATAAAAAGGTTACAATTCTGAAGCCGATTACTGTCGACTACTGTCTATTTTTGCCGGATGAGAGTAAAAGAAGGGCACTACCAGCGTCACAATATGAGAGACTACCAGCGTTGCATAGCTTCACAAAAAACAACTACTAGGACTATCGGCTTGAGTTAACAATGAAGCCTGTTGGAACATAATCGCCCTATGCCATGGGATAATATATCTTATTGGTCTTTTTTTCTCTATGGTAGTGTTGACTAATTGACTTTATCAGGAATGAACAAATTCAAAATTAAATTATTACCGATTTCTAATGGAATTATTGAATGATCAAAGTTAGAGTCAAGTTGACTATATCATTTAAATTGGTAAAGTTATGGTATGATCACAATGGATGCACGTTGCACATACGTGTACGAAAAGTGGCAAAAATGTCTTCCACTGTCTTTATTTCGTGAATCTCACTATAGCTGGTCCTCCTTTTCAAAACATAAAAAGTCCTTGTTACTTAGTGTAGGTATGATCACATTGGATGCATATGTATGCTTGACCACGCTTGCAGATTGAAAATAAAACTGGAAAGAGCCATAGAAACACTTGATGACTTGCCTGTAGCTGCTCACACTGAACGCCACCAGCAAGTGCACGCGTTCAGTGTGAGTGTTTCTTTGGTTCTTTCCAAATTAGCCAGCGTAGCCATGCATGGTCTCGTGTGCACATGCATCCAATGTGATCATACCCCAAATAACATAGACTTTTTATGTTTTAATAAGGAGAACCAGCTATAGTAAGATTAACGTTATAAAGTGAGTGGAAATGCTAGGAAGGTATTGTTGCTACTTTTCCTTTTTCATCCTTTTCTGTAGCATATAGCTGTGATTCAAACTATCCCGGTAAATCCGATCTTATATTAATTCTTGTTATAGTATCTTACGTCACAAGGATGGGAAGGTGTCTTTTGCAGACGAGAATGATGTTTCTAGTCGAGGCGTAAGCGGAGACTAGAATTTTATTCGAGCACTGCAAAAGACATTCACGTCCAAGTAAAGTACACTATTTATTGTCATAATAATCTAAAGAAGAATAATATTGAGAAATAAAAAAAACATTACCTGCTTGTGCTGACGTTACTACATGCATTCTATAAATATAACCTAGTTTACAATTTCCGAATCAGGAGTCTTGTGGAAGTTGACAAAACTTCCACCTGGAGCGCTAAAGGTGGTTTTTTTGTAGCAGTTTTGCTGTTCCTATTTCGGAACTAGGAAACATACTCGACTGTAAATAAAACATATGGTTACATTACAAATTCAAATGATCTTTATTCACAAAAAAAGTAATACAGCAGCAGAAACATTAGATAAACATTAATAAAACAACATTAATAAAACAAATATTAATAAACATTAGATAAAACAACAAAAACAATAGAATAAGTAAAGTAGAGTAATTCAAATTCAAATTTTCAAATTCAAATTTTTATTTATTCAAGTAAGCTACAATACATTCTGGTTCATACACGAATCTACAATAAATTACAGTACAACAGCCAATTATGCAGCAAATTTCACATATTATGAAAACTTATTAATTACAATGAAGATTGAATGCAACATTAGAATATTGATAATATAGTATTGTAATATAACTACATAAATCAGCGGTGTTTCAACAATGAATAAACGATAACTTCAATGAATAAATATACACCCCACTATATATTATATGTGTTGGGGTATAAGTAATTAGTTGCTTATTGCGTGTAATAATTACTATTTACAAACTTCATTCACTGATATGGGATTAAAGTTTTTTATAATAAAATTAGTAAAAATGTATAATACAAACAAACAAAATTATGGAATTAGTAAATAAATATTAATGTTCTATTAAGGATAATAATAAGAAAGGTTATTTTTAGAAAAATGAAAAACAGTAAAGAGTGGAATGAAGAATAAATAGTTTCAATATTTACAGTCTAACTAAATTTTCACAATTTTCCACTCCAATATCAACCAACCAGGAAAATAAACTTTTCTTGAACCTGTGTCTATTGAATTCTTCCCTAATGTAACTTGGTATTGAATTATAAATTTTTGGTCCCAAATATGTGTAGTTTCTTTGCCCAAATGTAGTGTTCATCCTTGGTACTATTGAATACGTGTTTCTCTGCCTTGTTTGATGGTTATGATGGGTCGCTGACAACCGTTCTCCCCGACAACCATTCTCCTCTTGATTTTGACCGTAGGCGACAGCCAATACCCTGCTGAAAATATGCCAATGCCGACAACCATTCTCCCCGACATCCGTTCTCCTACTGAAAAGAAGGAGAACGTCTGTCAGAAGCGTTCCCGACAACCGTTCTCCTCGAGCGCTTCCGACAACCGTTCTCCCCGACATCCGTTCTCCTACTGAAAAAAAGGAGAACGTCTGTTGGAAGCGTTCCCGACAACCGTTCTCCTCGAGCGCTTCCGACAACTGTTCTCCCCGACATCTGATCCCCTATTGGGCATTGACTTGTAGCAGGCGCGAAAGTAGTACCATCACAGACTCTGTTTAACACATTCTATGAATTTGATTATTGGAAGTAAAGCTTGTTGATGTTATGATTTATATAACTGCAAATATTAGAAGAAAGAGAATATTTATATTCCCAAACTCCTGCACATGGATGAATGAATAATTTTAATCAGTAAAAAGATACAATCAAAACAATTTGATGCTTCCTGTTAGATTTACGACTAGAGTAATTAATGAGGATTTCGAGCCTGTAAGGTGTAAGGGATGGATATAGAGCTATATGAAGTTAAAATTAATATCAATGCTGCGGCCTTGTCATGCACAATGCTTTTAGATGACTATTTTGAACATTTCATTTCATATATATTAATTCCAAACCATTTCAGAACTTTTGAAGTAATGTGCATTGACATTGCACAAGAATATTAATTTGAATATAGACTTAACAAAGATGATCAGAATATCAGAACTTTTTTAGTTCTAAAAGTTTTATAGTATCAGAACTAGTTGTATAGTACAGTATCTAGTAATCTGGTTTAATAGCATGATACATAGGATTCATGTGACTTCATTTTCAAGTTTCAAGGAGAGAGCCAGCCAGAATGGTGATTTCATGTGATGTGGTGAGGGGAACGTTTGTCGGGAGCGTTCCCGACAACTGATCTCCTCGAGCGCTTCCGACAACCATTCTCCCCGACATCCGTTTCCCTACTGAAAAGAAGGAGAACGTCTGTCGGAAGCGTTCCCGACAACCGTTCTCCTCGAGCGCTTCCGACAACTGTTCTCCCCGACATCCGATCCCCTACTGAAACCTGCTCGAAAAGGAGAACGGTTGACGGCGTTGACCGGCGACAACCGATACCCTAAAAACTGGTTTGAAAAGGTGATCGGCTGTCGGGGAGAACAGTTGCCGGGGAGAATGGTTGGCGCGTTCCCGTTATGATCTGCCAGTCTTATGTGTTCGTTGTTTCTCCTCATTCGCGTGATGATAGCCTGGATGTAGAGTTGTCTTACACTCAGTACTTTACTGTCCTTGAAAAGAATGTTCGTGGGGAATTGATTCTCCTTGAAGCCTATTATTTTTAGTATTCGTTTTTGAAGTTTATAGAGAGGTTCAACATGTGTAAAATTCGTAGCTCCCCAGATAATTATGACGTATCTTAAAATTGATTGCACTAAAGAAAAATAAACAGTTTTTAATGTCTCATAGTTGAGGATTTTACGGAGTTGATAGAATTTGTAGAGAAGCTTCCTGATCCGGGTAATTGATAGATTAATGTGCTTGTCCCATTTGAATTTGTTGTCCACTATTGTTCCTAAATATTTTATTTCATTGACTTGTTGAATTGAAGGGCAATCACACGGGTTGTTGGTGCTTCCACAGTGATGCAGGATTATTGAAGAATCCGGTGGTCTCGTCCGTTCTGTCAGAGAAAAGGCTAAAAATTTCGTTTTTGTTGCATTTACTGTAAGCAAATTTTCTCTTAACCATTTATCGACTTTGATCAATTCTTCCTGTGCCAGATTAAAAACTTCCTCCCAGGTGTTTCCTTCAAATAGTATACACGTATCATCAGCAAAAGCTATTACTCTTCCTCTTATCTTAATTGAACATAGCTCATTTGCATATGCCAAATACAGAATTGGCCCAAGAACTGTTCCTTGGGGAATCCCAAACTTCATCGTTCCCTCTGAACTGAGATGTTCTTCAACTTTGACTTTTTGACGCCGGTCACAGAGGTATGATCTGAACCATGCTAGAGGAACTCCTCTAATTCCCATGGCTTCTAATTTCTTCAGCAGCAAACTGTGATTAACAGTGTCAAAAGCTTTTGCTAGGTCCAGGAACACTGCTGCACATTTTTTGTTATTTTCTAGCTTATCTGTGACAAAATTTGACAATTCTAATACCGCATCTTCTGTACTCCTCCCCTCACGAAAACCAAATTGATTCCTAGATAGTAAGTTGTTTTTTTCCATGTAATTCACAAGACGTTTCTTTACCAGTTTTTCCAAAATCTTAGAAATATTGCTTATAAGTGAAATAGGCCTGTAATTGGTGGCATTTGTTTTGTCGCCTCCTTTATGTAATGGTCTAACACATGTCTCTTTCATAGCTTTTGGAAAAATTCCTTTTGACAGACTTAAATTAAATATGTGAATTAATGGTTTTACAATTACATTTTTTATCGACTTCAATGTTCTATTATTGATTCCATCGAGTCCTGGAGCACTGTCATTTCGCAAACTACTAATAGCTTCAAGAAGCTCATCTTCAGTTACTGGGTGAAAGTAGATGGAGTGTAGAGCTCTTGTAACAGGTTTATATTGGGATATGATTTGGTCTAGTGGTTT
Source organism: Nilaparvata lugens (assembly GCF_014356525.2). NCBI lineage: Eukaryota > Metazoa > Arthropoda > Insecta > Hemiptera > Delphacidae > Nilaparvata > Nilaparvata lugens. The sequence continues at coordinate 27,588,351 of NC_052516.1, forward strand.
TCTTAAGGAATCTATTATTGTCTCCGCCATTTCTTCACCTACATTTGTGAAAAAGTTATTCATGTGGTTGAGCACAGTTTCTGGATTTTCCTTTAGATTGAAAATCCTATCATCTATTTTAATAGCATTCAATTTCATTTTTGTTTTTGATTTAGAGTCAGTAGCATCTTTGATTACTTTCCACATTTTTTTATTATCCTTTCCAGCTTCATACAATTTCTCTCTATAGTATTGGTCCTTTGTTTCATGAATTAAAGCTGTGAGCTGTGAGTAAATAATTACAGTAAAAATTACAGTACAGTATGCTGTAATGAGAATCTTATGTTTATTTGTTCTGCAAACAGCTGTTTACCAGATTGATTTCCTGCATGGAAAACAGCTGAAATTGAATGATCATGACAAAATAGTTATTTGTGCAACTAGTGCGCAAAGTGACAGTTTGCTGCACCGAAAGAAACGTTTACGGAATGTTTTCTTGAGTGCAGCAGAGGAACTTTGCGCACGTATTTCACATTTAATTTTTCCGACAGTTACCATTGAATATGAAAAGTGAGTAATTATGGGCAAAATTGCCTGAAATCCATCAAATATATTTCTGTGTAATTTTATTATTAATAAATAAAATTGAATAATGTAGTAGTAAATGAATGAAGGCGGCTGTCACTCATGTGGTGGCTGTGCTGGAACTCGGTGTCCTCAATATTATTATAACGTGCACCACAACACTATAGCAGCCCAGTCAGTGCAGTTACCAACTTAATTTTGATTTTGCTGCACTGGTGCTCCATATAACCTACTAACTATTTTTCGTTGCTATGTTGCAAATCTGGAGTGCAGAAAAAAATTTCCCGCACTAGAGCGGAAAAGTGATTCTTTCCGTTCTGTAATCAGTGCAGCAATGGCCACTTTTCAACGTAACTGTAGGAAAATAATATTATTATCACATAATAATAAATCACATTTTATAAATTGAATGTTTTGTGTTGGTTGTATAGGCGCTGCGAACAGGTGTATTTGACGTACTGCCGGCCGGATCTCTGGACGGACTGACGGCCGAGGACCTGCGTCTGCTGCTGAACGGAGTTGGCGACATCAACGTGTCTGTGCTCATCTCCTACACCACATTCAACGACGAGTCGGGCGAGTCCAGTGAACGTCTCTTGAAGTTCAAGCGCTGGCTCTGGTCTATTGTCGAACGCATGTCGCATATCGAGAGAATGGACTTGGTAAGACCACTCCCATTTCAAACAAACAATACATTTGATTGAATCAAAAAACATAATTGACAAATGCAACATACTGAGTGCTGAAGCAAAATTATATCTCAAAGTAGAATTGAAAAATTGAGTATCGTAAATTAGAATTAAATTTAATCATTCAATAAACAAAATCTTATTTTGAAGTGAAATTCATAATATAAATACCTAGTTTGTCTTGGTATAAGGATCGATATGTTTTGTTTTTTGGGGTGGGATTTTCTATGTCTAACCTTGTTCTTTAATTTCTGTAATTCACTGGAAAATACCTAAAAATAATTAATTTTAAACACACAAAACGCATATGAAAACAGTATTACAATAGAACAGTTAGAATAAGAAAAGCACAACAGATAATACAATAATTGGTGCCAATACTCATATTATTAGCATCTAAACTGTCCAATCAAAATTGGGATTGAACCATTAAAAAATTTGATAATTGGACTATCAACCTATAGATTCAATGATTCATTAGTTTTGATGTGTCTCAGAAACCGGACCCTATGTTTTCTATTAGTTTAGTGAACGATTTAAAGACCAATTTGACTTGGAAAGTGTTTATAGTATGTGCACGCCTTATGGAGTACTGTTCTGCCATATTTCACAGAAGTCAGAAAACTTGTAAACTAATTGTGTGAGAGAAAGAGCGAAAAAGAGAGCGTAGATTATTTTGATAGAATTAGCATGAAAACAACAACAGAATGTTCCAATAGACAGTTGTCACACTTACTGATTGTCGGCCGACACTGATCATGACACCCAGAATATCCTTCGATTGGCGTATTCTCACGAACAGCTGATTCTCAGCAAATAGGAGGCCTTTCTGGATGTCGTGACTATAAAAATCGGCAGACAACAGACAATGTGAAATAGTCATTCTCGTAAAGGTGCGTACAGACTTATGCGCCACGAACACACGCATTTTGCTTTTCACGAGTTGATGCTATGGGTGCTTATTATATCTGTGTCTTACTGTTTCTGTAGAAAAATATATAATAAGCATCCATAGCATCAGCTCATGAAAAGTAAAGTAAAAGCGAAATGCGCGTTTTAGTGGCGCTCAAGTCTGTACGCAGCATAAGAAATGATAACAAGCCCCGTGCTACAAACTCATTTTTGCACGGACTATAGTATCTTTGGAAATCAGACATAATTACTTTATTTTTCAATATTTTTAAACATAGATTTTTATTGTCGTTTTGCGTTGTTCAGGTGTACTTCTGGACAGGCTCTCCAGCGCTGCCCGCCTCTGAGGACGGCTTCCAGCCGATGCCCAGTGTGACAATAAGGCCGGCTGATGACGCGCATCTGCCCACAGCCAACACGTGCATCTCACGGCTCTACGTGCCGCTGTACTCATCACGCGCTGTGCTCAGGCACAAGCTGCTACTAGCCATCAAAACTAAGAACTTTGGCTTCGTCTGAAATAATACAGGTCAATAGAGAGCATAAGAAGATATCCCATGGTAAAGGTAGTTTATGTTCCAAATTTCAAACCGATTTTTTGTTAACTCAAGCCGACTACTGTCTATTATTACTGTTTTGACCGGGTAAGAGTGTAAGAACGGCACTGTGATTGATTTAGTACTTTATTATTTATTTAGCGTATGGCAATTTTTTTAATTTTTAAAATCTCACACTTTTATAAGTGCACGTCGAGGGATGAAATGTACTGTATTGCCTGGGGACTGGCTACAGTGAAGTCGTTAGCCTTGCCCAGCTAGGCACGTCTCTCACAATCAAATAATTATAATGTGGTGCACTGTCTGCTCCATCGCCCCACAGCACATAGTGCCCACAGTCACATACTGGGGAGTCTGCAAGTCCCCATTTGAAAAATGATGCATTGCTTCTCCCTTAGTACTTTATTTATATAGATTACAATATATATACTGGGTTATATACAATAGATTACAATTCAAAAAGGTTTAAATTAATGTACATAATATAAACTAAGAAAATAATTATTATAAAATGAAAACACTAGCTGATATAGATCAGCTGAAATCAACAAATTTTTATTGGTGTAGGAGCCCTACCTGTGCTGACGTCACACGAATGCACTATGGTTTTGTTTACGGAGGTAGTGCCCACAGTCACATACTAGGGAGTCTGCAAGTCCCCACTTGAAAAATGATGCATTGCATCTCCCTTAGTACTTTATTTATATAGATTACCATAATATACTGGCTTATATACAATAGATTACAATACAGAAAGTTTTGATTAATGTACATAATATAAACTAAGAAAATAATTATTGAACTGTATATGATATGAAAAAAACAATAATTATTATTAAACGAAAATCCAAATTAAATTACGTAAATAATAATGCTGTTAATAATATTGCATTTGAATAATTGCAATATCTCATTAATTCTCATTTGGAATAACTATAGATCATATTTATTTATTTACAATGCAAATGACACTAATGTTATAACATTGGTAGATAAAATAATAAGGTAGTCCTTGTGCTATTTTTCTTCCAAATTTATAGGTGACAAAGCCCAAGATAAGGTTAGAAAATTTCACTAGTACAATTTTTATAAAATTTTAGTCCAAAATAAACATGAAAATTATAAATTTTGAATTTAAATGGCTTGAATTATTAAATTGATTAGAAATATTCCACTCAATTTCCACTGAGTAATTTAATGCATATTGTTATGCATCTACATAATTGGCGGAGCTTTGGATTTATCAATGTGCAATTCTTCTGAAAGGATATTCAAAATACCCTTCCCAGTAACTTTCTACCAAAGTATGAGACAATCGTCTTTTGTTAACAGTGAAATTCGGAACATAATTGCTCTGTACCATGGCATATCTTCTTATGCTACATTTTTCTCTATGCTTATTCATTCATTCATATCATTTCTTCATCTCGTCCATTCATTTATTTATTTATTCATTCATTAATATCATTTATTCATCTCATCCATTCATTTATTTATTCATTCATTCATTTATTTATTCATTCATTCATTTATTTATTCATTCATTCATTCATTGATTTATTCATCATTCATTTGTTGTTGAGTCAAAAACACTACTTAATTTGTCGTTTTCACACTTTGTCATCGTTATTAATTTATTGTTGAGTCACAAACATTGGTCGTCCTTACACTTATCGATTGTCGTCCTATACTCTCGAAATTGGCTTCTGGTTGGCTGCGAATGAGCTGTTGGTGAGAATTAGCCAATCAGAGGACAAATCTGAATGTATGCCGACAATCGGTAATCAGTTAGTGTAAAGATGAAATGAAACAACAGGTGCAAGACAAAACTTCTTCTGTTTATGTATTGTACCGTCCACCGTACCTATGTATTGGTCAATTAATCTCAAGAGATAGTTGGAAAAATATGAGAGATATTCCGTCAACAAGTATCTTAATCTAATGTAGTTCGATTACTTTTAAGACTAACCCAACCTACCCTAATGTATCTATTTTATTTTCTGTAACGACTCCTAACGTTTTCCCTGGATTTAATTTTGACTTTTGATATTTTTCCACTTGTTTTACTTAAATTTCTTATGACACTGATAAGTGATATATGTTTCAAGGTCCGTTTGCATAAAGCATGTGATCTTGTGATCTTGATCATAAAGCAAGCATGATTAAATGACACGAGAATCAGAGAAGAATTTTTGGAAATAAATCTTCTGAAAGATTTTCTTTGATTGGTAGTCGTGGCTTCTTATCACGATTAAAATTCAACAGGCTTTTACACAACCGAGCCAGTATGTGCTAATGTAGTTAAATTTGAGATTGGCTTACTTCCAGAAGCTGTTACTTTTCATTTGATTGAGTGTCCATTTTTCTTTTTTTTTCTTTAAATTGTCTATGTCCAACTCAACATTCAATCACTTATGCTTTTCTTATTCTTTTTTCAGATTTCCAAGATGATAATATTTGTGTGGATGTGGAGTCGACTACTGTTGACATTGTATCACTAGAATATCTATAAAAATATGACAGTACATAGTGATGTGGTTTACAAAATCAAACGCTTTCATGAACTAAAAACATTCGAGAATGTTTGCTATGTAATGGGCTATTCGATGAATATGGTATGTTTGTGGTGAACTTTAAAAGTGAGATCTATTAATTTCCATTACTCAATCAGTTATTGCAAAATTTAAAGTTTTTGTTGGAGTAAATGGAGAAATTTCAAAATGGTTTTTATGCATTTGAATTAATTGATTATTGATGGAGATTAAGCAATTTATAATTAATTTGTAAATTTGTTTTTCTTATTTTAATTTTCTGTTACGCTCTGAGTGCTTTTGTACAGTAACGTTTGTAATAGATATTGAATATTGTTGTAATCGTAGTAGGACTTTTTTGGTTATTTTTGAAATTTCGAGCTTCATTCTATTGAGTATCATAGGATTCTATTTTGTTCCCATGTTGTCATAAACGAAACTATCCTTTGGAGGAATTTTTACGCCATAAATTTCTGATGAAACTACCACCATCAACGTTCGATTTATAGTTTTTCTTTTTATTGTGGTATGATCACTAATCGAAATTGTGTATTGTAAAATTGTGTAAAAAATTTAGATGGAAAGTATCGACTTCTATTAGGGAGTTTTATTTTTACTTTTGGAAACAATCGGAAATTTATATCATTACATATAAAAGACTAGGCTTTGTTGAGTATGTTATGAATCGGAATTAGTGTAGACATTTCAATTGATAAATATCGTTTTCTTATATCGTGGAAGATAATGTGAGTGTAGCTGCTATATCAAAGCATTATATTTCATGAGAATGGAATTGTTGTATTTTCATTTATTCCTTATGTTACTTCCTTCATTGTACATTATTGTTGATCGTGGTTATTAAGAACTCATATCAAATTCTACATAGAATATGTTTTACTAAATTTGAAATCTCGTTCTAGTACAGTCATCTCCTTCACAATGGATTTATTGAAGGAGAACAACTCTACATCACTAAAACAAAATAAAATATTATCAAGTACCCTTTATCTTATTGCAACTCTAAGGCCCGGTTGCACAACAGCCGGTTGAATTTTAACCGTGATTAATTCCACGAGAACTAATCTGGCGTTTTTGAAAAGACGGCTTTTCTGATTGGCTCTCGTGGAATTAATCACGGTTAGAATTTAACCGGCTCTTGTGTAACCGGCACAAATAGTTTTAACTCTTTCAAGTGTAAATGCAAATGGCTCTTGAAGAGTTGGAACTAGTTGTGTTCCAATAAGATAAAGGGTACTTGATTATTTTTTATATTCTTTTAATAATCAGTAACCCTGAAAAGAAGGGTGAATAATGAAATGACCAATTTACGTTACCAGTTCATCAATAGAATGGCTCCCCGGAAAAACATTACAAGCGCCAAAATTTGAGTACTTGATTTTTTATGGAAAAACGTTCCTTGTGCTCTTGCCTATCATGTAGTGACATCTATTGATAAATTTTATAACTTTTAGTAGTAGCTATTGGTAGAAGTTTTAAAAATACTTTCAAAAAATTAACATTGAAAGGTATTTTTTAGTTCTTGTAAAATTTAAGAATTGGCGATTGTAACGTTTTTCCGGGTTGTAACGCCATTCCTTTAGTTTTGGAACAGATGATGATGATACCTTCATAATTTCTTGTGCTGTTTCAATGGCCAAGTTAAATTAATTTTAGTAATGTTATGGAGCTAAAAGTAGGTAGTAGTTTTGGGAACTTTCACACAACAGACTGAGGAAATGTTCCTCACCAGGTATTCGAATGTTGCTTAGCAAACAGACGTGCGTCTGTCTATTGTGTCTGCTCACGTCTGCATGCAGGCTTGAATTTGTTTCTCCGTCCGTCTGCTGCTGTGTGCGTTCGCCTCCAAGTCAACCTAGCCATCAATGGTCATTCACATTATTTATGAGACATGGTAGGCAAACCCAGTCCCAGGCTTGCTTGTATTATTATTAACATTAATTATATTATTTTTTATTAGTGCAGTTGAATCTCCGAACCACCGAGGATAGGCTACATAGAAGATAACAGCTTATGCTATGCTATCTTTTCTCTAAGGCAAGTCACAATGGTCGTCTTTTTCATGAATTGTGATGAAATAATTTCATTGGTACCTACAAGTAACAAGTTGAAGTAATATTCATTTTCTTGGTAAGGGGTAAGTTACTAAAGTAAAAAGTAATGATCGAAAAATGTTTTTCTGAGAAAACTTTTCAAGACTCATTTATTGTCAGAACACTTTAACAAAATTGTAAGACAAAGTCAACAATTAAATAAAAAATTCTAAAATATAACAATAAACGTTAATAGTTATCACAGTCACATCGTAATATATACAAAAAAAGACAAAGATAAGCAAATTCTACTGGGTGCGGCAGGAAGGGTGGATGTTTTTAGAACAGATAGTATTCTGATTTGGGTAGTCGGATTGGGCCAGCTGAAGTGAACATGTATTCGGTAGATCATACCATTTTTTCTAGTCATTGTTTAATCGGCATCATGGATTCGTGGAATGTGCAACATCGTGTGTTTACTTACGACAGTTTTGTGTGTAATAATGAGAGTATCATTACAGTTCAGCGCGAGTTTTGTCGTCATTTCAATCTTGCGAGAAATGAAAATGTACCCACTCGTAACACCATTTTACGTTGGGTAAAATCATTTCGTTCAGTAGGAACAGTAATGAATAAACAACCACCAGGGGCTCATCGCACTGTACGCACTCCACAAAATGTGGTATTTTTCTGACAGTTCGGCAAGCCATACTCCGTAGTCCTAATCGATCTGCTAGGAGACATTCTTCTGAACTGAACATCAGTGATCGGTCAGTAAGGCGTATTTTACATAAAGATCTAGGATTTCATCCCTACAAAATGGCCATGGTTCAACAATTGAATCCTGGCGATTATGTAAAGCGGCTGAATTTTGTTCGAGAAATGGAGGCCATATTTGACCAAAATGAAAACATCATTTTGTTTACGACAGATGAAGCACATTTTCAATTGAATGGTACCGTTAATCAGCAGAACTACTATCGTTATTGGTCAGATGAAAATCCAAAATTAATGCATGAGAGACCATTACACAGTCCCAAAGTGACAGTTTGGTGTGCTGTGAGCAGTATATTTGTTATTGGTCCATACTTTTTTGAAGACGACAACGGGACCACTGTAACTGTAACCTCAGAACGTTATAGACAGATGTTCTCTGAATTCTTCCTTCCTGAATTAAGAAGGAAACGTATTCCTATCCGGCAAGTATGATTTCAGCAGGACGGGGCGACAGCTCACACAGCAAGAAATTCAATGGAAGCAATTCGGGCTGTTTTTCGTGGTCGCATCATTTCTCGGTTTGGTGACATTGATTGGCCTCCTCGTTCTCCAGACCTGTCCATGTGCGACTACTTCTTGTGGGGTTTCCTGAAGTCACGTGTTTACCAGCATAAACCACGTACACTTCAAGAACTAAAGGGAGCAATTCGTGAGGAAGTCGAACAAATTGGCAGGGCAATGTTAGAAAGAGTAGGCCTACAATCCAACTTCCGAGAGCGGCTTGTAAAGTGCATTGCTGAAAACGGCCGTCACCTGTCAGATATTGTTTTCAAACATTAATTTTCTAAAATTGTAAAATAATGTGAATATTGTTCTGTAAATAAATGTTTTTTTATGCATAGGTAACGACATATTACTTTTTTGAAAACCGTTCATCCTTTCTGCCGCACTTTGTATATAATATAATAAACATTTTTAAAACAGGTACATCACAGTTAAGAAAATACACAGACATTACCACAAATCCTCATAACCATATGGACAGCAGTCAATTAGAATCTTTTTAACAGAAACCTTAAAAATATTAATATCACATTCTTTAATATGAGCAGGCAGTTTATTAAATAACCTCTTCAACAAAAGTTTTAAAGTTAAATGGTAATTGCACTGTGATAATCTAAGTGCTTCTGCTTGTCTTGTAAAATGATTGTGAATATTACTATTTATGGGTAAGATGGAAAGATTTTCTCTGATATACATCAGACATTCAAACACATACAAAGCATAAACAGTCATAATATTAAGTTTTTTAAACAGAGGTCAACAATGTGCTCTACTATCTACTTTACAAATGATCCTTATGGCCCTTTTTTGTACAACAAAAAGTTTCTTCATATTGGTATCTCTCCCCCATGCCAAAATACCATACAACAGGTGTGACTGAATGTAAGCATAATATACAGCTACCAACACATCAATGCTAACAATATTTCTTAATCTTCATAACAAAAATGCCTCTAGATATTTTCTTACCCAATGAAAAAATATGATTTTCCCATTTCTTATTACTCTGCAATGTGATGCCAAGAAATTTGACATAACTAACTCTGTCTTACAACCAAAGTCAAAATCTAACAACTGGGTCTTATCTTGAGATAAGGAAGTTAGCAGCTGTCCAGTCCTCAATAGTTGCATTAATCTGCCCCAATACATTCAAATAGGTAAAAATCTTTTCACCCTTAATCTGGACTGCCAGATCATCAGCAGCAAACATAAAAGCCTTAATATCTCCATTACTTATAGCAGCTGGCAAGTCATTACGGTAGTATAAATAATGAATAGTATAGGTCCAAGTGTGGAACCCTGGGGTACACCTGTCTGAACCTTCAAAAAATGAGAAAGAGAACCCTTATAAAAAGAAGCCTGAAATCTATCACTTAAATAGGAAATCATAAGCTTAATAGACACATCATCAAACCCATAAAACTGGAGTTTTTTTTATCAAAATCTCATGAGATATGGTGTCAAAAGCCTTTGACATGTCATAAAAACTACTAGAAACTTTGTTCTTACCATCCAGCCAGTTAATACAGTTTTTCATGAATTCAGATATAGCACCATGAGTACCTCTTTTAGATCTATATCCAAATTGACTATTTGTGAACAGTGAATTACTTTCAAAATAGCTTATAATTTGCTTATAGAGTACGGTACCATCTCAAATATCTTTGAAATTATAGGAATAATGGAAACAGGCCTATAATTGTTGTAATCCAGAGATGAACCTTTTTTCAACCTTTACTCATATTTATGGTGAAATTGAATTTATCAAACGACGTACCCTTTTTCAAAATGTCATTTCTCACAACATGTTTCGAGCTTTCGAACTTTAATGTCATGCTAATTTGATATAATTTTTACATAATTTAAATTTATACTTGAAATGCACGTTCAGACTCAGGCACCAGTATAAAAAGTAATCCAGAATCAGACCTCGTAAGGCGATTTTCAATAAAATTTGTTTTAAATGGTAGTCCAGTCAAGTGTTAATTTTTCAGGAAATAGCCTTGAAAGAATTTTTTGGCGGGTTTATAAGTATTTTGGGGCGCTGAATTCGAATCTTTAAATCTTAAAAATTTACTTACACTTCAGAGGGCGGCTTTAGTCCTAAAAACCCAACTCTCATTTTGTATAACATTCTGGAAAAAAATTTTATATCAGCTTATTCCCAATTTACAACCTGACAACCTATTCCCAATCAGAGAGCTACCTGCAAGCTACTACTACCAATCAAATTAATAAATCACAATAAATTGAATGTATAGCAAACTACCCGCCGTCTTCATGTGGCTTGGCCCTTAAATATCTTGTTCAAAAAGCGCGCCATTTTCCGTTGGATCAGGTGTTTACAAACACCTGAAAGTCAAAATTTGATTTAGTGTGATGAGCGGCGAAAATATGGAAAATTTATCAATTAACAAATTATTCATGTATAAACAGTTGCGGGAATTCAAATTATCTACGCAAATAGTAAATTAATGGGAACCAAGTAGACAAAGGCCAAGATATCATGGAGGCTGTGGCAGTGTTGTATTCTGAATTTAACCAAAATGTCGATTGCTGAAAGGCGGGATTGAAAAGAGTTTTTATTCTTTGATCAAATAGTTGCTATTATTACAAGAGAATTGAAAAAGAAACGTGTAAATAATATGTCAAACTACGACCCTGAAAGTAATGCTGTTCTATCCAGAAATTTGATCAAAGATCTTTCTCGTCATCTCACCAATGGACTCAGAAATCGTAAGTTTCAAAAGTCTCTTATTAGCATAAATAATCATTGTACTATTTTTAGAAATTAATTCCCTTTAATCAATTTCAAATATTCTGTAACCTAACAATTCACTTAATCCATCTGATATGATATTGTTTAAAACAAAAATTTAATTTCCATGTTGTAGTCTCTGGTCTCAAATGTAATCCATCTTAGGAGTTTTGCTAAACCTCTTTCTCTCAATGATTATGAAAACACTGGAAACGATAAATATGAAATTCTTTTTAATTTTTATTTATGATTGTAAGCTGAATTAAAATCTTTAGGCTACATCTTGTAATAGAATTGTAATTTGTACTATCACAATGGAATCTACTACCATTCAGCTCACTTGCAGTTTATTTCATTAAGCGTAGCCTTTATTAATTAGATATGTGTGAATATTATTATTCAGCTTATTTTCATATTTGAGATTTTTTCTTCTGCTGAGAATGATGCCCTATGAAAAAGCTTGTGCGTAGTAGTTAATGATATGATCTTATCTAATTTCATTTTTGAAACGATCTAATATAAGTTATTTGTGATATGTCCTATAAGTTCAACTTGATTTGGTAATGTGTTGTGTTTCTAACATTTTCTCTCTCTTTATTTTAGAGGAAGCATCTATGCTCTACAAGAAGGCAATTATTCGTTTAGCCGAATTTGAGGTGTCTTCCTTAGATAATAGCACAGTTAGCGAGACTGATGAATTCACAATTATCGAGAATATCAAGAAAATATTAATTAGCTCCAAGGATGATACAGCTATCACTTTGTTCGACTCGTGTCATAGAAAGCTACTGCGAACGGTAAGTTACAACAATCACATTCAAGTAAAAATAAATGTATTTTCAGTAGAAAGTGACTACCATTCCTAATTTATTTGAAAAATTGTTTTATTTTGAAGCTATAGTTATCCTGTAACTTAGACCAGTTATAGGATAGACACGCTGGGAAGTTGAGACGTTTTCTTACATGATTACTTTTATCAGATGTTTTTTACTAAATATCTAGGAACTTGCAAACGCTGGCTTGTTCAATTGATTCTGTGCTTTCTTTCTCTTTGCTCTGTCCTTGTCAGTGCCATGCAGTCTTTCTATTCCTTTCTCTCTACTCTCCTTGTCTTTTAGATAATACAGTTTTGCTTACGTCATTTCTACATTTTGTTGAATCCTTTTTCGTTTGGTATGAACACTTTTGCTCGAGCATTTCTTGGAGAAGGATCGTTTAATTAATCCTTGTATTTTGTCCTTTATTTAGCTTCTGCTAAAGATGTAGTCGCTCAGAGCAAATATTTTCTAACATCACAAGTTGTGATTTATCTATTTTTATTTTTATTTCTTTTATTTTTAGTTTTTCCATGTAGATGATTTTTTGTGATTGATTTAAAACAAGTATCATGGTGAAAAATTCAGTCACCATAATTTAATTTCAGTTGTTGAGTATCTTAATTTCTCATTTAAGTTTTTTCTGGAAATGTATAATTATTACATCCGAAATCCGCTGTACAGCGGTCATTGCATCTCATTGCATTGCATTGAATATCATTGAATCTCGTCGAATCTCGTTGAATCTTATTAGTTGAATTTGGAATCACAATCTTTGATATGGTCATGGAAAATTGTCATCAAATCCGTTCGAATACTTCAAGAGCTTCATGTGTTTTGTGCAAGATAAGTGAATGTCCGATGTAAAAAAAAGTGTAGGAGGCCTCCCACTTATAAAAAGGTATTTACGAATAGAATATACATCGACATCTTATCATTAGAATCCAGCATAGTAGTAATTGTAAAACCTAATTTTCTTGTATTTTGAATTATTCTTTTCTCTTACGTTTGTATATTAATTTACATCATGATTACTAATTTTATAGTTAATTCTTGAGTATACCTAACCTATCCGACGGTGACAATAGATAATTCAGAGAGATTAAATGGTTAGTCATCATATCCTTCTATTATAAACGCTGCTAAATTGATGTGTTGTGAGGATTAAGTTGACAGAGTATTGAAGTTGATTTTATTTTATTATTGGTGCTATTAATTTCAATATTCTGTTGATTGTTCTTCTTACTCATCCATAATCACATCTTTTCTTTTGCAATTACATGCCCCAAAGCGTATCAAAGTCTAGCCTCTGAAGCCAACATCTACTGCCATATCGCCCCATCGTGACGTCAGCATCGGATGGAAAACTTTTCGGTAGAGTTTGTTTACATTGTTTTTCATAGCAGATTGTGTTCATTTTAGATGGAAGTGAATTATTATTTATGAAAATGGTTAACTCCCGCTGAAATAGAAACAATGTAAACAAACTCTACAGAAAAGTTTTCTATCCGATGCTGACGTCAAGATGGGGCGATATGGCAGTAGATGTTGGCTTCATCGACTTTCAGTATGAATGTACAATGGGCCGTGTCTATTCTATAACTGGTCCAAGGCCTGTAACGAAACCTGGCTAACAATTTGAAAAAGAAGAAAAAAACTCTTGGTGAAAAATCATTGGTGTTTTGCAACTAGTGAGGTCCACGTTATTATGGCAGTATTTGATTAAAATTGAAGTTGCTATCCTTGTCTATTATTCGACAAAGCAGATAGCGCTATCTTTTCCTAGCTCCGTAATGTTGCTAGATAGGTTTGGAACAACGTAGAAATACCGGGTGATTACAAATGAAATAGACAACTTCAATAGCCTGTACAAAATTAAACTGGTGTATTCAACATAGTAAGTGATATAGGTTTGTAGGGAATTTCTTAAAGTTTATGTTGGTAGAACTGTTGCTGGCTATTGTTGGCTGCTCCGTGTTACAACAGCCAGTTTAGTTTAGCAATATGGCCGCTACTCAAGTGGAGAAAGCTTATTGTGTTCTTGAATTAGCCAAAAAAAACTCTGTTACTGTTGTGCAGCGTCATTCCAGAACAAAATACGGTAAACCACCACCAACAAGGCAATAAATTTATGACTGGTATGAACGTTTTGAAAGCAGTGGATGTGTGTGTAAGAAGAAGAGTACTGGAAGACCTTCTGTTACAGAAGAAAAAATTGATAGTGTTCGTGATGTTTTTGTACGAAGTCCAGGAAAATCGACTAGATCAGCGAGTTTAGAATTGCAAATTCCTCAACCTACTGTGTGGAAAATTCTGCGGAAACGTTTGAAAATGACACCTTATAAATTGCAGTTAGTACAAAGTTTAAATGACAATGATAAAGTTGTACGTAAAAATTTTTGTCAAGAGATGCAACATTGTCTTGAAAATGACGACACATTGTTTAATCGCCTAATTTTCAGTGATGAATGCACTTTTCACATTAGTGGAAAAGTTAACAGACATAATGTACGAGTATGGGAACAGAAAACCCAAGAGAGACTGTACAGCATATACGCGATTCTCCTAAAGTGAACGTGTTTTGCGCTTTATCTTGTGAAAAGGTTTACGGGCCTTTCTTCTTCCAAGAACCATCAGTAACCGGAAGAATTTATCTGGACATGTTAACCGAATGGTTAATGCCTCAACTCCATGAAGATAGTTGTAACTTCATTTTTGTACAAGATGGAGCTCCGCCTCACTGGTACTCAGACGTCAGAGGGTATCTGGATGAACATCTTCCTAGACGATGGATCGGCCGTGCAAGTGAGGAAAACGTTGTGTTTCAGCCGTGGCCACCTCGTAGTCCGGACCTAACGCCCTGCGACTTTTCCTTGTGGGGCTATGTAAAAGACAGAGTTTTCGTACCACCGCTTCCTGTTGATATCGATGATCTTAAACAACGAATCACGAATGCTCTTGCTACAGTTAACCGTGAGATGCTTAGTCGTGTGTGGTCAGAATTTGACTACCGTGTTGATATCTGTCGTGTTGCAAATGGTGCACACATTGAACATCTGTAAATTTTCAATAAAAACTTCAAGAATTCTTCTATGTAATCATGTAAGTAATGATCTAAACTTTAAAATAATAAATTCTCTACAAGCTATTCAAACTGTCTATTTCATTTGTAATCACCCGGTTTAACTAATCAACATTTTGATATTTAATCTCAATAATGAAAATGTATTATTTAAACATCGATAAATATATTTTATTGGCAAAGGAAATATAATTTATAATTTTAAACAATAATGAATAGTTAATATTGCATTAGATATACCGGTGTCAGTGCCCCTTATAGAAGGTATGGCAAGACCACGCTGTTCTCCTAGCGTTCTTCATTGTCATTATAACGTAGACCTCACTATAGTGAGATTCATGTTATAAAGTCAGCACCTCAACAACATTGGTGTTGCTATGTCTCTCATTAGATAATGCAGATAGCTCTATCCTTTTCCAACTTCAGCAAATATTGCTATTTGAAAGCAAAACCCTATCATGATGCTGTCTTATCAATTCCACTGTGTTTGTAATCTGAATCTATCTCACCGTACATTTTCACCTTAAAATGGCCGGGACACACATAACCTCACCGAGTCCGCGCCGCGGTACGGCCGAGTGTCGGACGTAATACGGCGAGTGAGAGAACAAATGCTTTCAAACGTGTAGGGACACATAGGCCTACTACCGCACCGCGTCAGCACCTTCACCGTCTTTGTTGCCCGCGCCGTCACCGACTAGTTCATTTTACTTTTTGAGTTAAACCAAAAGTAAAAGTATAACCAAATAATAAGTTTAGCCAAAGGTATAATAGACAGGATTTAATAAATAATAAAATAAACAACAAAAAGTATAAAAGAAGGAGCCCGTGACTGTGTCTTAAATTTAAAATTTAAAACTGATTACGTTTAGATACATAAGGCAGAAGATAATAATTTTATTGCTGATATATATTTCCGATACATGACTGATTGTGGTATTGTTATGCACTGAAATATATAGGCACTATATTCTCATCTTCTGTGTCTAAAGGTAATTAGTTTAAAATATAAATTTAAATATGATGTAATAAGCTTTAATAGTGTTATATTATTAACAATAGTTGAACACATTCAGAAATCAGAGCACAGTAGCACTACAGAACTGAGACACTGCTGCCGCTCGGCTGTCGCACGGATATGTGTGTTCTCCTACCACCATCACTGTGTCGCGGGCGTAGTTCGGCCGTACCACGGCACGGGCTCGGTGCGGTTATGTGTGTCCCGGCCTTAAATCTGTTATCCGACCACAGGGTGTCATCCAAAACCGCACGGCGATCCTCAACCTTCTGCTGCACATGAGCGACGCGGGCAGGAAGCCGCCATCCCGCCTCTCCACCTCCGCCTCCAAACCGCTCAGCGCGAAGACTTCTAGCGGCTACTTCTCGCGCGCTTCCCAGTCAGCCGGTGTGGCCACCAATCACAGCGACTGTGTGTCTGAGAGCATGGAGCAGATCTACCCGCCCGGAGGACATCACCTGTCCATGGAGTCGGTGGCTAGTTGGTCGGCGCGGAGCTCGCGATTCGAGACTTCTCGACCGCCGAGCAGTTTGGGTAACCGGACATCGCAGCGGAGTGTAGCTGGTGAGTGGAACAAGCATTCATACTCAAGTAATAAGATAATTATTTTTGCTGAGGATGATGCCCACATGAGTTTTAGGCTTGTGCGTGGGTAATGAGACGGATGATGGGAGATGAGTGGATTTACACTTTAGGTAGGTTCCAAACCATTGTGAAACGATTTTTAATTGATTTTTTAATAGATAGCCAGCTAAAGCCTGGTTACAAAAAAGCGGCGTACAATTGATTGATTCTTTATCACAAATGATAATGTATTGCCAGGTTTGCAAGACTCATTGCATACTAACGCTACATTATAATGCTAACAGATGTTCCTCCATCTTGATGGATCCGCCTCCTTGAATCCAAGTCATTTTTCAAATGAAAATTGTTTATGTTCTACATGATTTTAATGCAAAATTTCAAGACAAAATCTATTGAACTTTAACGCTGATTAAAATTTTAGCTGTTTGTTAACTTGAATCAGCTTTGACAGAAATTTTTGACACTGTCATCATAAAAAACTATTGATTGTTGGAAGTGAGTTTTAGTTGAATGATTCAAGCAATTTCTAAAAATAGCAATATAATTTTTAATACAATAATTTATTCGAATATTCAAAATTCACTCCATTGTCTAAATATTTAAAAGCATGATTCAAAACTGTGATTCGAAAGCATGCTCCAAATAATGAGTAAAGAGTGTTAAAAGTTGATAGAATGTTTTACTGAATAGCCTAAGGGCTACTTTCTCCAAAAAGTTGAATTGAAATTCTAGTATAAATCATAAGCTGACTCATATGAAACACATTTTAATAATTATTAATGCGATCATTCTTTGATTAAACGGGTTTACCAACTTTGGAGAAAGTGACCCTCAGTCTAAGAGGGGAGGGCTCTTAAGCTGGGTTTTCGTTTGTGCGTTTGGGAGAGAATCTCAGATTGGGTAGATTTCAATTTGTCTACATAACCTAAAATATTATGTAGATTAATTTGATTATGGAAATTTAAACTATTTTTGAAGTTGGCCTCGCATATTTCTATCTTGTCCCAATGCTTTATAAATCATAATCCTCAGGTTACAAAAATAAGATAAATTTTTATAATAAATAAATGAATAATTGAAGTATTTATTAATTAAATTTCATTATTAAAAAATTGAAAACCTGTATTCACATATTATCTGAACTAGAATATTGTTTTTCAAATGCATAATGCATGATTTTGTTATGAGCAAATTGAATTTTCAAATGTACCGCCATGAAATAGGCACAAAATGGCCGCTCCTTAAGGAACACGGGTGTCTTGACCTGGTTTTTATAGACCTTGAACCTAACATGTGCGTTTTTCGATTTTTTCGCAGGTCGCTTCGAGGTGTCAGAGACGGTGCTGATCCAAGAGCTGATCCTGTGCTTCCAAGGCATCGAAGGCAAGGTGATCAAGGCGGACAGCCAGCACGGCTTCAAGCTGGACCCACTGGCCAGGGTGGAGCAGCCCCACATAGTGCGGCATCTCATGGAGCTGGGCTACCTGCACAACAGGGTGCGCGCCCTGTGCTGCCGGGGGGGCCACGGGGGTCAGCAGGGGGGCACTGTCATGCAGGGCCTTGTCTGCGGTATTCGCAACCAGTTGACCGAGTACTATCGGTCGGTGGCCAATCTACATTCCGAGGTCAGTTCAGTGATAACGATATATTTATTTATTATTTTTACAAGAAATCACTGACCGGGAGAGGAAAACTAAGGATACTTCTTGTAAATATCGGCCTAAGGTAGAAAAATAACGGTGGAGAAATATCTGTATAACTGTATCGATATATCGTTCCTAAATATCGATATTTTCTATATAGATATTAATAAAAATAACTAGAGACCCCCTGGGTTGAAGAACTCGCTAATGAACTGTTATATTGAACTCTGAGATCCGCAACTTGTAATTGTACAGAGTTGGTAAAAATTATTATGGAAACAGCTGAATATATCTTCTACAAGTATGATATTACAGTAGTAGGTTCATGGGAATCCTATTCCAATTAAAAAAAAAACTTTCTGTCGCTTCAAAACTTTTGTCCAACTTCATTTTTTCAAATGGGAAGGTGGTCATGTGATACATGATTTCGATACAGAATTTCAAAGGAAAATTAATGGCGAAACCCGCACATCGATATCTAATACTGTTTTAATGATCTCAACATTTGAAAATACTAATGAAATAAATGAGTAAGGTTCCTATACATTGAATAATCAAGTGTTATGAACGAACACTAATAACAGCTTCTACTCAAAGTTAGTAGTCGTCTACTAACGTTGGCTTCTACTCACATTATACTGTAACACCTTTAACAAAAAAAAAATGTTATTGCGACTGCTATCACAACTAGCATCAATTACGTGTATGTTACAGACAGGAAGACAGACATTAACGGCAGCGAGTTAATTTAGAACTTATAAATTAATGTTGTGAATCATTCAGCTGAAATCACGTTTTCGCATAGGCATTGCTGCCTGTGTGCGAAAATGAGTCCAAGGTAGTATCTTTATTGGTTACTCTTGTACAATATATACTTATTAACTTATCAACTTATTATTTTTTACTCATTTACTAATAACTACAAAAATGATAAAAATTAAATGAAGGAAAGAAATAAGCCCCAATCCCCAACCGTTCCCTATCAAAAATTGTATTCGTAAATATGTAGTAATTTTACATAAATAAAATGGTACAGTAATAATTATATTATATATGTATTAATAAATAAAATGATTATTCATATTTAAGCTGTACTAAAAATGAATCACCTGCCCACTCTATCCCAGTCCCCGATTAACCCCCCAAACCCCGACCCCAATTGCAGAAGAAGAAACATAGAAAAAACTCGGCGAGACACATTCACAAAAACACACACACACACACACACACACACACACACACACACACACACACATGAAGCCTCAATAGGATTATTTTGAATAAAAAAAAATATTTAAAATATTTTTTAAGATTGTTTAATAACAATTATTATTTTTAAGACTAAACTGAATTCATCTAGATTACAATCTAGAATCTGTACTCCGAAGTGATCAATCTCTCACAGCACTCATCTCTTCCAATACTCGAAATCCACCTTTTGACAGCTATTTTAAATGAAGATATCGTATAGTTGGCGAAATCCGCTGGAGCTATTGGAAGATGTTTCACCAAAACGTGAGCTATATAGTAGGAGTTGGTAATAAATATAGTTCTATTTACTCTAGGCATTTGAATATTATACTGTACTGCTCTCCTAGTTGCATGACTATGTGTAATGGTATTGAATATGCTAGCATGATTCTTGAATATGTACGATGCCAAGGTTCTAACATATAATTGTCTGACATCAAGCACCTTCATATCCTCAAACACTGCGTTGGATGGGTAATCTCGACGCCTTCCAAGTGCAGATTTTATTATAAGTTTCTGGGTGGTGAATAGTGGGTTCAAAATAGATCTGTATCCTCCTCCATAAGCTAGAATTCCCCCTTCAATAATGGACTGTACAAACGCATAGTAGATTGTTTGGAGTTCATTCCTATTCAGATATTCTCTGAGTTGCCGAAAAACATAAATCATTTTTCTCAGTCTACTGTTCAGATAAGCAACATGTGCAGTCCAATTAAGTCTGTTGTCCAGAATGACACCCAAATACTTGTAAGAGTTCACCCTTCCAACCGATGCACAGGCACAAGAGTCATTTTCAATGTTCCCACATGTATGGAGTTTGATTCCTTCAACTGATGTGTCACTTGAGTCCCGAAGGGAAATCGGCATTATCTTTGTCTTGCTAACATTTAGTGTTAGAACATTATGGTCAAACCATGACTTCAAAGTGGCTAAATCACATTTTGCCCTATGCAGTACAGTTTCCCAATCAGGTCCCCTAACAAGGACAGCAGCATCATCCGCAAAAAGGTAGATCCTACTATTTAAGTTCACTTTTGCAAGGTTATTTACATAGATTAAAACAATAATGGACCCAAGGTGCTACCCTGGATAACTCCATATTCTACCTCTTTTAACTGACTGTTTACTCCATTTATGACAGTTAACTGCTTGCGGTTACTAAAGTAGGAATTGAACCAATCAAGTGGAACTCCATTTATCCCCATAAGTTCCATCTTTTTAAGCAATTTTCCTCTATCAACGGAATCAAATGCCTTAGCCAAGTCCAAGAATATTAGAGCACTCTTTTCATTGTTACCTATAGCCAATTCAGGTCTCTAGTTATAGAAAAGAGGGCATCTGAGATATTTTTTGATTTTCTGAACCCATATTGGGAGTTAGTTAGTAATTCATTACTTTCAATGTATCTTGTTAATTGATCTTTTACTATTTTTTCAAGGATTTTGGAAAATATGCTAAGCAGGCTGATTGGACGAAAGTTTGAACTCTCTCTAATATCTCCTGACTTGAACAATGGGA
Source organism: Nilaparvata lugens (assembly GCF_014356525.2). NCBI lineage: Eukaryota > Metazoa > Arthropoda > Insecta > Hemiptera > Delphacidae > Nilaparvata > Nilaparvata lugens. The sequence continues at coordinate 27,609,606 of NC_052516.1, forward strand.
CTACTTTTGCTATTTTGAAAGCATCAGGAAATATACCAGAGGTAATGCTTAAGTTGACAATATGTAGAAGCGGAGCAGATAAACTGTCAAAGTTAGACTTCAGAGTATCGGAAGAGATACAATCATAGCCAGGAGCCGAGCCGCCGCGCAGGGAGTTAACATAGTTGCGCAATTCAGTATTATCTATAGTGCGAAGGTTGAATCTACTGTGCACTGCATAGTCTGAGTCATTGACAACCGGTGGGCCAACAGGTTAATTTTGCTAGCTAGACTACTTCCCACGTTGGAAAAATAATTATTGAATTCATCTGCAACCTGTTTTCTTTTGTCTTCTAAATATGTCTTACCTGATGTATACTGGTCCAGTGGAAAAGGGTCTTTGTTTTTTCTCTTACCTGAAATTTCATTTACTGTTTGCCAAAAAAGTTTAGGGTTATTTTTTGAGACAAAATTTTAGATTTGTAGTATTGGATCTTAGTTCTCTTTATTAACGAATTCAAGTGATTTCTGTAAGTAATGTAGTAATTTTTGAGTTGTTGATTGAAGGGTTGATTTCTGAGCTGTTTACTTATTTTATCCCGTTCTCTAATAGAGCGTAATAAACCGTCTGTCATCCAGGGCTTTAATTTTACCTTTCTGTTACTACTTTTTCTGTTTTTGTAGGATTTACATATGAATTCATCTAGTGTGGAGAAAAACAAATTGCATGATGAATTTATGTCTTGAGAACTAGTAACATTACTCCAATCACACTTGCTGATTAACTCATGAAGAGTTTTTTTGTCAATATATTTATCTTCTTTTTTTGATGAATTGATTCTTGGGAATGAAATTTCTAATACAATACTGAAATGGTCGGTTACATCAGTCATGACTACCGCTGTTTTTAGACTATCACAGGTCTCGTGTCTGACAAAGATATGGTCTATGCATGACTTACTGTTTCCTTGTACCCTCGTATATTTATCAATGCCGCTCATGAAACCATTTTCATACAACATATCAATATCTTTCTGTTTTATTATCTGCTTGTAGTATATTGGCATTAATGTCACCCATCAGAATACAGAAGCTATTTATATTGAAAGAGTTATAATAGTTATGCAATGCTTCGGTGAATTCATCCAGATCACTGTCGTGAGTACGATAAACCGAAAGAAGGTTTATATTTTTTCCCTGGAATGATATATCTATACTTAAACCATACACGTGGGCCAGCTCCATCTGTCTACATTCATTCACACTCACTCCCTCCCTCACATACACAAGCACTCCATCATTTCTGTTTCTCCATCCGCTTGTTTTGAAAACCCTGTAACCCTCTAATTGAATACCCGCCGTATCATCCCCCAACCAAGTTTCTCCCAGCATTATCACATCCCATATTACGTTACTTCCTTGTAGATAAGCTATGAAGCTATCGAAGTTTTTATTGAAGCTTCTGATATTCAAGTATATGAACTTTAGGAAATGTTCACCATTGGAAAAAACGTTATTCACCTCAAAAGCTTCAATACTTTTACATTCAATATGTCTATATTCATCCAAGTGAATGTCCCTGAATGTCATAGAAGAATATATTAAAGAATAAACTAGTTAGGGAAGAACACGAAGAAAGAATTTATGGTGATAAGAAAGATAATTGGAAACCCGACCGATAACGGCTCAACGACCAATGCGACCGTTGAAGAAAAGAAAAAAAAACCCTACCTCGCTCAGCCCTCTCAAGAAATAATATAATAAAGACCTACAAACCCCAACCAAAATGTATAGAAAAAGAATGTAAATATGAAGTAATAAATAAGAGACATATCTATTGATCATGAGTTAAGGAATTGTAAACAAAATTGAATAAATAAAATAGATAAACCGCATAAATTGATTACATGAACAAACCCACCGGCAGTGATAATTAATATGTACTCAGAATAAGAGAGAAATGAGAGATATTGATTTATATAATTATTAGGTACTCAATAATAGTTTTCCAATATCGCATAAGCGAAGCTCATAACAACAATCATTCTCTTCACAAGAAGTGAAATGTACTTTTTATAGGCTTCTATGTACAATTAGAATAGATACAATTTATCACATCATGTTTGTTGAGTGACCACCTATCATCAAACATTAGATATTGATAAAAATTTATCGCTAGTTTCTCTTCCAATTATATAATATTTCATCTCATTCAAACGTCATGGAAAGTGAAAAAACTTAACTTTTATTTATCATTAATTGTACTGAATAGAGTTTCAATACTAATAAATTTGAATAAATGAATAAAGAAATATGAGACAACAAAATAAACCAAACAATCAAGAGCCAAAAAGAATAGTTCGTCTGAAGAGTATGTCTATATACATTTCAGAATAAATTTCTAAAGACCAGTCTAGCAATAAGAAATTGAAAAATAACTCGAAACAATATTGATCTATCAAGAGCTGCAAAGTGATATCATTCATTTTTAAAAATAGAAATCAGCGTTTGTTCTTTTCATGAGATAATTCTCCTAATTCTTGCTTGTAACAAGATAATTATTGCGATAAGGCATCAGCTGCAACACTATATTTTATTAAGAAGCAATTATTGCGAGTGATTGAAACTTATATTACCGTATGATTCTGCCAGTAGATATTTGATTTCAGCAATTCAAGACTATTAATACGGTAGTACTTACAATATTAATTTATATAACAATCCTAATTTCAATTTATCAAGCAAGTAGAAAAACAACTAATTTAAAATAATTATTGCCTTCTTCAAAATTCTATTTCCCATACTAAAGAGATTTACCAATCCTTACTAAATATTTATAACATATTTACAAGTGTAAATTGGCTTTTACAAGTATCATTCAATTCAGTATTGAATGTAAACTCTTCTCGATGGGATATCTCTAAATTAATGTGACTAATAAGTTATTATTATTCTATATGTAAATTTAAGCCAATTTATGTAAATTGGCTTTTACAGTATCATCAATTCAGTATTGATGTAAACTCTTCTCGATGGGATATCTCTAAATTAATGTGACTAATAAGTTATTAAAAAAAGCCTATTATTAAAGACTAAATATGTCTAATGAAATTTGCAATTCACACTTATATATGCAATTTTTGTATTTGATGAAAAATAATTGAATAAGCTATAAGTATTTGTTTTTAGCAGACAGCAGTTTCTGCATTTATGATATTATTAAAATAATTTTATTCATTTAATATAATATAAAATTTATTTCAAATAAAGATTATTTATGAGAGAAGTTATTAAGTTACTAAAAAAGGAATATTTCGTTTTCATTAGTTCAAGAAGGATTGAATTGCCTAAAATACCTTGTTGAAATCGCAATTCAAGAGTTGTAAATAAAATAAAATAAATATAATAATACTCTCTAGTTACTTCACGTTATTCATACATTTTAATAGTCCTTGATAGTTTGATTGTGTCTTCTTTTATTCTCGATATGACCTTACGGATGAATACATAAATAAGTTACCAGATATTCGGTGTTCACTTGTTCGTCGGCTGATTTATGCCAACATCAGCAGATACCTGGGCACCAGTGTATGAAGGACTTGCCGGTTGTCGACCCACTGAGATCCCGTCCGCTGCTTCCAAGCCCGGGAAATTGAGGTCGTCTATCGTCTCAACCTTGACGACTTTCGAGGCGGCCGTGACCCTGATCAGAATTGAGCCATCCTTGACCCATGCGTATGCGATGTGTCCCTCTCTCACCAGTCTCCTGGCATGACTGAGGAGGGTCTTGTTGTGCTGAGTCAGATGTTCATTCACGAATACGGGAGTATTAGTGTGGAAGGCTCCGCTTATGTGTGCCGTGTTCAGGCCCCTCTTTTGTTTGGCGGCAGCCAGCCAGTCAGCACGCGTCGTTCTACGCACGAATTTAACTATAATCGCTTTTTTAGGTCCAGGCAGCCGATGAGCGATACTTATTTCGTTGCGACACCACTTTATATTTAAAGCCTGGGCTAACTGTTCCAATATAGCATAAATGTTCTCATTGTTTGTGTAAGGGATTCCGCAAATTTCGACGCTTTGTTTTCTGCTATACTGTTCTAATTTGGAAATTTTTAAATTGACTTCTTTAATTTCTTGTTTAGCGCTTGTGAGGTTAGTTTTTAATTCATCATATTTCTGCTTAAGATTATTATTTTCCTCCTTAATATCATTCATTTGTTTGTCATATGAAGTGGATAGTTGTGCAATCATTTGCTTCATAGAGTTCATATTATTATTTAAGCCCTGAGAAAGTTTGTTTTCAAACCCTGCCAGTCTTTGATCGAGTCTTTTATTCAAATCACTGATCGCATTGAGTATTTCCGAATTGCGGCATCTCATGGAGCTGGGCTACCTGCACAACAGGGTGCGCGCCCTGTGCTGCCGGGGGGGCCACGGGGGTCAGCAGGGGGCACTGTCATGCAGGGCCTTGTCTGCGGTATTCGCAACCAGTTGACCGAGTACTATCGGTCGGTGGCCAATCTACATTCCGAGGTCAGTTCAGTGATAACGATATATTTATTTATTATTTTTACAAGAAATCACTGACCGGGAGAGGAAAACTAAGGATACTTCTTGTAAATATCGGCCTAAGGTAGAAAAATAACGGTGGAGAAATATCTGTATAACTGTATCGATATATCGTTCCTAAATATCGATATTTTCTATATAGATATTAATAAAAATAACTAGAGACCCCCTGGGTTGAAGAACTCGCTAATGAACTGTTATATTGAACTCTGAGATCCGCAACTTGTAATTGTACAGAGTTGGTAAAAATTATTATGGAAACAGCTGAATATATCTTCTACAAGTATGATATTACAGTAGTAGGTTCATGGGAATCCTATTCCAATTAAAAAAAAAAACTTTCTGTCGCTTCAAAACTTTTGTCCAACTTCATTTTTTCAAATGGGAAGGTGGTCATGTGATACATGATTTCGATACAGAATTTCAAAGGAAAATTAATGGCGAAACCCGCACATCGATATCTAATACTGTTTTAATGATCTCAACATTTGAAAATACTAATGAAATAAATGAGTAAGGTTCCTATACATTGAATAATCAAGTGTTATGAACGAACACTAATAACAGCTTCTACTCAAAGTTAGTAGTCGTCTACTAACGTTGGCTTCTACTCACATTATACTGTAACACCTTTAACAAAAAAAAAAATGTTATTGCGACTGCTATCACAACTAGCATCAATTACGTGTATGTTACAGACAGGAAGACAGACATTAACGGCAGCGAGTTAATTTAGAACTTATAAATTAATGTTGTGAATCATTCAGCTGAAATCACGTTTCGGCGCGTGACAAAGTCTGTCTGTCCGACAACTGCCAAATAATAGCATCATCTTCTTTAAATGAATGGAAAAATTACAGAAACAGCATGCAAATAATTCCAACTGACTGATAGAATGATAAATCAAAACAATTTTTTTCTTATGCACTTTCAATATTATTTTTATATCCTGAAAAAGGACGAAGGAGTAAGTGAGTCAATTTTGTTGTCGAATGAATTTGACCTGTAAAAAGGTTCGAAGAATTCGTGTTCAACATTTGAAGCTTAAGTTCTTTTAAAGCTTAAGTTTTTTTAAGCTCTTGTCGAACATACAGACAGAAAACAACTTTTGGCTCTAGTAAGTCAAAAGTGAGACCTTCGCTAACGCTCATACAACTAATTTGTCTATTTCTGCGTGAAAATGAACAAAACAAGTGAAAAATGAAGAGTAACAGCAATACTAAGCATACAGGTATTATCTGCTAACTATAGAAAATTCTCACTACAGTGAGTAAGTAAAAGTATAAAATTTACTTTTTTACTACAGTGAGAAAAAACACAGATATGCTTGATAAATTATCAAGTTTTCATAATAATTAAATTGTGATTTGTACTTGATTAAAAGCTCCATTAGACTATTTTTTCATTATTTGCATATTTTCCCGAAAGTTTTCAATAATGTGTCAGCTCTTGATATACGATCTCACTGTCTGTGGAAATATCTGTGGATAGCTTTCCAATTTACCTATCTGTTGAAAATTGAAGGATTTGATGATTTTAGCTTAGATGTTATGTTCAACCTCCTTTAAAATTGTTCATCCATTTAAATAAAAAAGTTCATAAATAACATTTAATGTATATTAAACATTATTTATAATTATGAATGCACCTAAACATTAAAAAACTATTGATTACGATGGTTTTAAAGATTCATCAAGTTGAATTTATCAGGGTTACTCTCATATAATTATTTATTTTTATTGCGGATGATGTTCATATGAGCATGGATTTATATGCAAGTCCGCATATATTGAACAATCTGATCGATAACTCGATAGAATTCTTATTTCGCTGACCTCATTTCACAATATTTATGCTGGTCTAAAGGAGCCCTAAAGAAAAATGTTGTGGGCATCAAGGTATTGAGTACTTTTCCCCCTTACGGAAATGATCACTTCTGGCTGATACATAAGATGACAAACTCTCTTTTCAGGGATAACGTTTTATTTGAGTCCAGAAATAACGATTATTGAATAAACAGTTTTTTTCTTATGCACTTTCAATATTATTTTTATATCCTGAAAAAGGACGAAGGAGTAAGTGAGTCAATTTTGTTGTCGAATGAATTTGACCTGTAAAAAGGTTCGAAGAATTCGTGTTCAACATTTGAAGCTTAAGTTCTTTTAAAGCTTAAGTTTTTTAAGCTCTTGTCGAACATACAGACAGAAAACAACTTTTGGCTCTAGTAAGTCAAAAGTGAGACCTTCGCTAACGCTCATACAACTAATTTGTCTATTTCTGCGTGAAAATGAACAAAACAAGTGAAAAATGAAGAGTAACAGCAATACTAAGCATACAGGTATTATCTGCTAACTATAGAAAATTCTCACTACAGTGAGTAAGTAAAAGTATAAAATTTACTTTTTTACTACAGTGAGAAAAAACACAGATATGCTTGATAAATTATCAAGTTTTCATAATAATTAAATTGTGATTTGTACTTGATTAAAAGCTCCATTAGACTATTTTTTCATTATTTGCATATTTTCCCGAAAGTTTTCAATAATGTGTCAGCTCTTGATATACGATCTCACTGTCTGTGGAAATATCTGTGGATAGCTTTCCAATTTACCTATCTGTTGAAAATTGAAGGATTTGATGATTTTAGCTTAGATGTTATGTTCAACCTCCTTTAAAATTGTTCATCCATTTAAATAAAAAAGTTCATAAATAACATTTAATGTATATTAAACATTATTTATAATTATGAATGCACCTAAACATTAAAAAACTATTGATTACGATGGTTTTAAAGATTCATCAAGTTGAATTTATCAGGGTTACTCTCATATAATTATTTATTTTTATTGCGGATGATGTTCATATGAGCATGGATTTATATGCAAGTCCGCATATATTGAACAATCTGATCGATAACTCGATAGAATTCTTATTTCGCTGACCTCATTTCACAATATTTATGCTGGTCTAAAGGAGCCCTAAAGAAAAATGTTGTGGGCATCAAGGTATTGAGTACTTTTCCCCCTTACGGAAATGATCACTTCTGGCTGATACATAAGATGACAAACTCTCTTTTCAGGGATAACGTTTTATTTGAGTCCAGAAATAACGATTATTGAATAAACAGTTTTTTTAAGGCATTCTTTCATTAATTGCACAAAATACTACAATCATAATATAATTATGATATTGAAGGAAAAAGTTAATGTTGAGGCTGAGCCTGTACTATTTCTCTCCAAAAATGTTGATTAATGTTGTCCAAAGTTTGAGTTTATGATATCACACACTGCTTCGTCGCTTAATTTTTAGTCCAGGAGTGATGATTTGAAGATTTTGAATTTTGAAGGTTGACATAACACTTTGAATGTATCACAATGAATAAAAAACTTGAGAAATATTGCACTTATTTGAAAAATTTGAATGCAAAATCACAAATCTACCCACTATTAGTAAGTTACAGTCATGTTTCTCTTCTTCCAATCATACCAGTTCTCTCTTGAGAATGAATTTGAATGTTGTTAACTTATAGTGAGATACACATTATAAAGTCAGCACCTGGTTAATATTGTTTGCTATCCTCGTCTGACATTAGACAAAGACGATAGCTCTATCCTTTTATTACAGCTCTGAACCGTTACCAAATGGTTCTCTGGCTATGAAAAAAATGTAACTATCAATATATATTATATCAACTATGAAAATTTGTTATTTAATCATGAGAAGATACATTTTCTTCGCGAATATTTGAGATATAATTGATAATAATTAACGAGAATCAACAATATATATCATAAAACATATACCGGGATGTCTTGAGTCACAGAAGTCTTGAGTCACGGATGTCTTGAGTCACAGTGCGTTAGAATGCGGTGATAACAGAAAATTGACAACTCTGCTATAATTATTCCCATTATTTCTTCTGACTTTAAAACAGGAATGCCTTCCTATTATTCCCACTGGATATCCCCACTGGCTTTATTATTCCCACTGGCTTTAAAACGTGAATCACTCTATAATGGGCCCGCTCTGGGCCATGAAATGTGGTAAATTGTCTGATTCACAATTTACCCAGTAAAAAGTTCCGCGTCCCATGTGAATAATTTTGACAGATTCAGTACCAGAAACTAGTTCCTGCCCCACAGTCGAAGCCTGGTAAATTGTAACAGATCCAATTTGAAGAGCTCTCATTGGTCAATTGAATTGTAGTCTCCTTGTTTCTTTGCGCATGTGCTGATAGCTTGTTTGTTTACTATAGAATACATAACCAACAAAATGATGTTTGATAACCATTCGTTAAATGATTTTTTCTCTATAGAATATTTGAGAGTAATGAAGTGAATGAAATGCACACTTTTCTAGGCGGTAGGTTTGTAAAGCAGCCTTTGTTGACATCAACTTCATAAGTGCGCGCCAAAAGTTTGAACCAAAGATTTTGAAATGGCGTTCCATGGGAACATTTTACACCAGTCACGTGATTGAACAATTTACCATTGGAACTATAGTGAGGTCCACGTTATAATGACAGTGGAAAAGGATAGGAGAACAGCGTTGCTGATTCTCTGCCTTGCCAGATTATATTTCTACATTGTTAACGATCTGGTAGCGTTGCGGAGCTAGAAAAGTACAGCGCTATCCGCTTTGTCGAATGATAGACAAGGATAGCAAGTCCAATGTTGATCAAATACTGACATTATAACGTGGACCGTACTATAGAACAATTTAGCACTTTTTCGTGTTCCCAGACCGTGCCCAATAACGTATCGATTGTTTAACCATTGTGTAACGTAACAATTTTTAATTTTTTGCAGTTGCAACAAGCCACCTACCTGAACGAAGATTCACCGATGTGCGAGGAAGCTCCCGGCTACTCTTGTCTCTCGCTGTGTCGTCTGCTCGTCTGGGCACAGGAGCCACTCCATACTCTCCAGTGTCTGTGCGATGTCGCTCAGGCATGCAACTCCAAGACAGGTCAGTGCACTACCTCCGTAAACAGAGCCATAGAGCATTCTGGTGACGTAAGTACAGGTAGGGCTCCTACACCAATAAAAAATTGTTGATTTCAGCTGATCTATATCATCTAGTGTTTTTATTGGTGTAGGAACCCTAACTGTGCTGAAGTCACCAGAATGCACTATGGCTTTGTTTACGGAGGTAGTGGTAAGTGGCCATTTATGTATCATATTTGTTCAATCTAATTTAATGCTAGTAGAAGAGGGAATCAAAATCAAATCAAGTTTTATTCAATGATATCACTTACTATAAAAATGATATTACAGATCATTGAATACAATACTGTTTGATAAGGATAAATCTTGTCTGCAAACAGAATGAAATACATTCAGAACTCAACTAAAAATGCTTATCTATAAACTCAAATGAAAATACTTATCATAAATCCTGGTCCACAATTTGTGACCAAATTCAATTCTTTATGATCAAGGGCTTTGGACCACATTGAAAACATAAATAACCACTTCTATCCTGAAACACAATCGTTTTCCTGAAACCATTTATATATGATGGTGGTGCTATTATGCCAAGTCGCTTGCCAAGCGGCACGCTGTATACTGCTATAAGGGCAGAGTGAAAGCGAGCGGTGGCATAGTAGCCATCCACACTTTCGAGCTCGTTGACATTTGTACGCACTTGGCAAGAGTGTGGAAGGGGAATTAGAAGTAAAATACTTTTTTGAGTTGTATTATTATTATTTTCATGTAATGTATTTCTCAATAAATAGATAAATAAAAGGAAAATTGTATGGCTTTTGTTGGTGGGGAGTACCTTGCATTAGATGAAGCCCGAAAAAATCGTACATAGTGCAGATTCAATTAGATTGTAAGGTATTATAAAGTATGACTTGTAACTTACAATTTTGAAGGTTTTGAAGCTACAACTCTCATCCGGAATATTTTACCAAAAACGGAAGTGACAAAAAATGAAAATATGTTGAGGCTGTTTGCAATGCTAAAACTCGGCTGTTTGAGTTACTATCGACTTTCGGACAGATTGAAAATGATATTCGGATATGTTTCGTACCCAGCAACAATGTCCTAGAATATTGGTTGGGAGTTTGGAAACACTCTACCGGCACTCAAACTGCGGTTTTGCTGCTTTCGCCGAATTAGTATAATATAGTAATAATATAATAATATTCTTATTATTATGTTAAAAAATTATAAAATACTACATTTTCTAATAATATGTATTTAATTGTGATCATATTTTGTAAGGCAATAAATTTGATTTGATTTGACTCTGTATAAGTTTAATTCAAGTGTGGTTTATCATTGTGACTGCAGGTGGCGCAGTTATCAGCTGCACGCAGCCATTTTTGGACCACGGCGACCCGTTCCGGCGCGACCGCTGTACTTTCCTGCTGACGTCAGCACTGCGTCCCCTCTTCACCCTCATCTGCCACTGGATGGCCGACGGCGAGTTGCTCGACCCTCACAACGAGTTCTTCGTCTACGTTAACCAGTCCTGTCCTGCCAAGGATCGTTGGCACAACAAGTTTCGGTATGCAAATTCAAATTTCATTGATTTCCCAAGAAACATTATATTAAATATTGTACATGCAATTTGGAATAATACACGTGGAATTTCTCCACAATCAATCAATCATTTTATTTAGCAAAATGCTTTACAAAATTGGTCCCGCTAAACCTAAAAGATTTTACAGCAAATTCCTACAAATAATAAAATAGAATAATAGATAATAAATAATAAATAGAATGATATGCTAACTTTAACAGTAAACTAGCTGCTAGCCGTGCCAATTCTATTTATTCATTCGTATGTATTATTCATTTCTATGATTATATACTATGTACTGTATATTTCAATTTATTATTGTACGAGGGCAAATCAAATATAAACGGGATTTTATTTTGAAATGAAAATTATTTATTGATAAATGAATGACAAATATAAATTACTTTTCTACATAGTCTCCTGCTTTAAAAATACATTTTTCCCAGCGAGCGGGAAGGTTTTTTATCCCAGCATCGTAGAAGGAAGCTGATTGCGTCACGAGCCAATTGCGCACGAACTCCTTCACGCCCTCGTCATCTTCAAATCGTTGCCATCCTAGAGCTTCTTTAAGCGGCCCAAACAAATGAAAATCGCAGGGCGATAGGTCTGGACTGTAGGGAGGATGTTCCAGTTGAGTCCAGTGCATTTCTTCCAGTTTTGAGACGGTTAGAGCTGCAGTATGGGGCCTTGCGTTGTCGTGAACGAGGATAACCTTTTGAATCGATTGGTCTCGTCTTTTGCGACGATATGCATCCCTCACCTTGGTCAGCAGCTCGCAGTAGTAAGCAGTATTAATTGTGCGTCACTCGTGCAAAAAAATCAATGAGCAAAATGCCTCGCCGGTCGAAGAAGATGGTTGAAAGGACCTTGCCAGCTGACAGTCGAGTCTTGGCTTTCACAGGGGCTGCCTCCCCTTTCCTCCGCCACTCCATACTGGCTTGTTTTGACTCCGGAGTGTAGTGGTGGACCCACGTCTCGTCACAGGTGACGATCCGACTCAGAAATGTCTCCCCTTCTTCCGTGAACCTTGCTGCATGTCTCTGACAGATCTTTGAAAAATTTCCGTCGCTGGAACTCCTTCACAAGCAAGAAATTTTATAATAATACGTTGCGCAGTGGAAGGGTGCACTTGTTGCTCCGACATCGTGATTGTAACTGAAAAACTGGCTGGAAGTGTGGGACGACTGGCTCTCTCCACTCCTAGTGACCCCACCCAAGCGTACTAGCAGCGCGGTCCCAGTCCTACCAACGGTAGACGCTCAGGAACAAAAATCCCGTTTATATTTGATTTGCCTGATATTATTAATTGGAAATATTTCTAGTGATTTTGTATTTTGGTGAAATAAAGATTTTGATTTTGAAACTAAGGAGAAAATTTTTTCATGAAACTGGGAGTCTAGGAAATTGAAAAGGAGTATGAGGTATTATGTGGTCTAAGGATGATTAATAGGGTACTGTATAGGGTTAATGCAAATTGAAAAAAAGGAAAACTCAAAACTTCAAATCATAAAACTAAAATAAAATTAAGAGAAAATAAACTTGATACTCTATAATAGTAAGTAAGAATCAAAAGTGATATTAATTTACTTCAGAATTAAAGCTGTGCAAAGACTAAAAATAAACTTTCTACTTTTGATATTTTTCAAAGTTTTTCGATTTGTATATCATCAAGCTATCAAAATGAAAAAGTTTTCTGAGGAAAACATTTTTTTTCTGATCATTACTTTTTGAGATATGTGCGACTGAAGTTTGAATTTTTGGGACAGAACATTTCAAATTCGCTACGATATAAATCCATGAGATTCAGATGATGGATTCTTCGTGATATTGTTGATATATTAAAACAGAAGTTTTCTGAAAATATCAATTTTTGGAAAAGTTATTCAATTTACCAAAAATAACTCAACTAAAAGTAAAAGTTATTTTTGGTTATTTTTAGTGAATTAAATTAAGTTATTTTTGGTTATTTCTTAAAAATTGATATTTTCAGGAAATTTCTGTTTTATCAACAATACTATCCTCTAAATCTCATGGATTTATCTCTTACCGAAATTGAAATTTTCTGTCCCAAAAATTTAAACTTTAGGCGCCCATATCTCAAAAAGTAATTATCAGAAAAAATGTTTTCCTTAGAAAACTTTTTCATTTTGTTTGCTTGATGATATACAAACCAAAAAACTTTGAAAAATATCACGAGTAAAAAGTTTATTTTTAGCCTTTGCACAGCCTTAAGGATAATACTAAACAAAAAACAATAAGTGATAGTGAGTCTCAAACTTTAATTATTAACCATCCATATAATATATGAAAATTATATAATATATTAATAAATATTATGAAAATTAGCCACTTAACATTGAAATGAATAAGATATTGTCAGTTCCACATGTAAAGGAATTTATTGATTTCACCTTAATTGATGAGTTATTTTATTTAACTGGTGATTTCAGATTGCGTGAAGAGCTGGTGCCATCTGTTATGTCAAGACGGCAGGCTGAGTTGGTGCTGAATACTGGCAAATGCACGCACTTCCTCAACGACATCTGCGATGCGGAGGAACAGAGTGCAGTCACCGGCTGTCGATTGCAGCTCAAGCAAATGGAGGATGCTAAAGGTAAGATTTAGTAGCTAGTACCATAGAGAAACAATAGCATAAGTAGATATCCCATGGTATAGGGCGTTTATGTCGCAACTTTTACTGTTATCCCAAACCGAATAGTTTCGATTATTGTCGATTTTTACTGTTTTGACCGGGTTAGAGTGTATGATCGGCACAATATGAGAGACTACCAGCGTCATAAAGCTTCACAGGAAATAACTACGTGGACTCAATATGAGAGACTACCAGCTTCATAAAGCTTCACGGGAAAGAACAACGTGGACTATCGGCTTGAGATAACAGTAAAAGTTGCGACATAAACGCCCTATACCATGGGATATCTACTTATGCTATTGTTTCTCTATGCTAGTACCCTTGTTTGAAAAAGGACACTTGGGAATGACATAAATGTCAAAACTATTTGTGTTTAATTTAGAAATACACTGTGATAGATAAAAAAATAAAAATATTACAATGTACTATAGTGCGTTCCACGTTATAATGGCAGTGGAGAAAGATAGGAGAAAAACGTTGCCGATCCTCTGTCTTGTCAATGCTTTCTATAGACGGTAGCTGATACAGGTTTATTGAAGTAATATTTATTTATTTATCACATTGTGTACAAATACGTTACTTAACATGAGGAAAGGCACAACAGGTTCATGCCCAAAACTGTCCCATTTCCAATTTATACTATAATATTGTCCAAATCCAAATGTTTGTTATGTCATTATATTAACTGTTCATTCTCGTTTAAAATAATCAGTTATATTTTATTAAGCAAGAAATTATATTTTTCAATGATTTCATAATGAATTTTCATAATTAACCCTACAGATACACACTTACTTTATGCTAACACAGTAGACACACTGGGATGTTGAATACCCAATTTAATTTTGCATTTTTCTTTGAAAAATATGAAAAAACAAATACTTAGACCATACTTCATCATTTCTTAATCATTTTTGTTCCAAGTGCATACAAAAATCAAGAGTAAAGCACTGCTTATCAATATTTATACTAATTTTAGAAGTACATATGTTCCGCCTGAGTGTTGGAGCTCCTAATCCGGTTTGAACAAATGGCTTGATCATTGCAAATGACAACTTCATCAAAAACTCACGTCTCTTCATTCTATTGTTTTGAATCTCAAGTTGTAGAGGATCATAGCATTTATTCCAATCTGATCCATCATCCCATACCACATTCTTAGTGACAATACAAGTAAATCTCTGTTATAAAAGTGTTTGATAAAAGTCCCACGTGAAAGACACTCTGGGGTGTTACACACCCCAAACGAAGAACAAGATGAGCTGGTGACCTTGCAGAATGCTATTACTGACTGGAAGTGGTGGAGAGTAGTTGACAATGCTACAAACCTAATTTAGACTGGGCATAAATTCCCATCTGTTTGATATTGTCAACTGCAGAACAGAAAAAATAATCTCTGGGGTGTGAAACACCCCAGTGTGTCTCTTTAGGGTTAAGATGAAATATTTTGTTAGTTATTATTTTGTTAGTAAAAGAGATAGCGCTATCCACTTTGTTGAATGATAGACAAGGATAGCAATACCATTGCAAATCAAACACTGCCATTATAATGGGACCTCACTATAGTTGTGTTTAATTTAAAAATACAATGTGATAAATAAATAAAAATATTACAAGGTACCAGTTCATTTATCCATTTCATCATGTACAACAATGCTGATGGGAGCGCATAAGCTCGTCAAGTGTACTGGAGTACAAGTTTGGGAGTACCAGTCATTTTGACCAATCGTTAATATACATAAATTTATCCTACATAATATTTGGACAATTTAATCAAAATGAGGAAATTGAAGAAGTTTTGGGCAATAGTCTGTTTTTTATTTTCCGACTACTGTATTGTTTACTGCATCCAATAAATAATAATACTGAAAGAAATGGAAAGTTTAGCCACTCATCATGTCAAGTTCTCGTGATTTTAAATTAAATTCTCATAGAGTTGATGAATTTTTCTTTTGATAGGGGTATTCACAATGTTGGAGTTAGCTGGCAAAGTCGTGCTATTCGCTAACTCCTGCTATTTGCTAAGTCTGTGTTAACTCTATAGTTGTACGTTAGAAAAAAAAATAGCAGACGAGATAGCAGATAGCGCAGGTTTGAGTCAATTGAGTCAGGTTTGAGTCATATTTGTTTTGCTTATATTTCGTAGCAAAAGGGAGGTTATAAACTTTGAGTTACACAAACTACCCGCTTTGACCGCTATTGCAGTTAGCTCACAATCCAGAGTTATCAAATAGCACTTTGACTGGCTAAAACAACATTGTGAATACTCCTAATATATTATTATATTATATAAATAACTAGTTATTTGACCAGTTGTTACGATACTGAAAGGAAAGCTTAGCCAATCCGTCATGTTTTGTGAAGAAATGGAAAGTTTAACCACTCATCATGTCAAGTTTTCGTGATTTCAATCATAAATTCTCGTGCAGTTGATGAATTTTTATATTTATATAATTATTATCATTTTGTTTTGACCAGGTGACGATATGCTAGAGCTTCTAGATCCGAGCAGTGAAATATGGAACATTCTGGAAGGTGCTTTTCTGGAGACTTCGAAAATGGTGCTTGATGTTCTCGTTAATAAGTACAAACTGTTTGAACATTTCCGTGGACTGCGTCTTTATATGCTGTTGGGTCAAGGAGATTTCTATAGGTAACGTTAGATAAACATTGTCTTTTTGCCTGCTAATCTTAATTTTTTATAATCAAAAAACAAGGCTTGGCTCTAACGAGCAAGGTTAATTTCAATCTCGGATCTGCACAATGAAATTACTGCAAGTTTCCATATTTTGCACTTTTAACTTTACTCTCAGAATAATAATTTTAAGAAGAGAAATTTCTGTAGGGGTTAAATGGAGTGATTCCTTTATTGCCAGATATTGCCAGATCGTCGTTCAACTATGTAGAATTAATAATTAATTAACAAAATATTTCATTTTAATTATGAAAATTCTTTATGAAATTATTGAAAAAATAATTTCTTGCTTAATAATATATAATTGATTATTTTAAATGAGTATGAACAGTTGATATTACATCAATAAACCAAACTTGAGTTTTAAAAAACTTTTGAAGTGAAAATGCACTTACTTTAGTATAGTGACGATCGTTTCGACCTGTTGTTGGTCATCATCAGACTGTGGGAATTCACTCTGAATTGAATTCCCACAGTCTGATGATGACCAACAACAGGTCGAAACGATCGTCACTATACTAAAGTAAGTGCATTTTCACTTCAAAAGTTTTTTAAAACTCAAGTTTAATTTTAACAGTGAAAAAGTATGGATATACAACAGAGTAATCAATAAACCTGTATCAGCTACCGTCTATAGTACAGAAGGCATTGACAAGACAGACTATCTTTCTCCACTGCCATTATAACCTCACTCATTTCGGACTTTTAAAATATTATCTAAATTTGGGAGAGAAATAGTACAAGGAGAGTCCTTAGTTTTTCTCTCCCGGTCAGTGTTTTCTTGTAAAAATAAGATAGATAAATAAAAAATAAATAAAATCACTATAGGAACTCGCAGCGCTTGTTCAATATTTTCTACCTGCAAGTAGATAGAGGTAGTGGAGATAGTAGGTAGGTAGGTAGGTAGTAACTCGCTTCGCTCGTTCAATGATTGACTGAATAATTTGCAGGTACTTTCTGGAGCTAGTGCATCCGGAACTGAAGAAGAGTGCCGTATCAGTGTACCACCACAACCTGATGGCAATAATGGAGACAGCCATGCGCCAGACCAATGCCCAATTCGAGGACCCCGACATTTTGTCAAAAGTGTCTGTCAAATTACTGGTCGCCTCGGGAGGGGAGGATGGCTGGGACATATTCAACATGAGCTACAACGTCGCTAGTCCTCTCGATACGGTACTTATCAATGCTAGTAATGTTTCAAAATATTATTGAAAAATGAACAGAATACATTGCCAAGGAACAAATACACCACAACAAAATTGTGGTATTGCGGCATTTAAACAATTTGAATGAATGAATGAATGAGTTCATTTGCCAAAAAACAAAAAACAAAATATAAATAAGTATATGCTACAGCACTTGAATAAAATATAGAAATACAAATTAAGGAAATGTTGATTCATTTAATTAGAAATAATAACGAAATGCTATCCTTATTCATGATATTATAAATAATTATTATTAAAAATGAAGATTTAAGTTATGCTCACATGCATGAGTACAGTTATAGGTGAAGGAAAAATGAAGAGGATGTAGCTTAAGATACAAGCGCAGTTAGAATGCATCCAGAAATTGAATTTGAATTTGGCGCTTTACATTACAACATAATGAATTAAACGAATAAGAAATTAACAACCACTACTCTCCAAATAATCACCAATTAAGTTCCTATTCAATTTATTTGTACAAGACATAGGCATTATTTGCTTCACGAATTTTAAAAAGCAAACATTACTTGTTCACCTCTATAGCAACCTATGGTATTAAAATAAAATAAAAATCATCAGGTACCTTTTCTATATTCTATTAATTCACAGCATGTTTCGACTCATAGCCATTTTCAGGTGCATTCAGTTTTTTAGTAGCCCTATAGAGGAAATAGGTATTATTTTTCTGCCCAACAGGTCTTAACTGTTGACTTTTTCGGATGTGTTTTCTTGGCTATTGAGTTATGCTAATAATCAGAAATTGTTCATAAATATCTGTAAAATGCTTTTCTCACCTTAAGAACCGTTTGCACAGTGACAGTTTAAACTAAATTTCATTTTAAACTGGATTAAATCCATATCAAGTCTCGTTTGTTATGATGTGGTTCATTTTTAGTTTAAGCCACCAGCTGATTAAATTCAGTTTTAGCTTTGACTGTGCAAACGGCCCTTAGGCTCGCCGCAAAGTAGACCCACGCTAATCCACGAAAAGCAACCCACGCCGTGTGATGTTTTGTAAACCATTGCTAGGCTTCTCCAGACATCTGTGTAATACATGCAATGCATAAATAATCCACTAGTCAGCTGATTGATTATGAATAATTCTATAGCAATGGTTTACAAAACATTCCATGGCGTGGGTTGCTTTTCGTGGGTCTACTTTGCGGTGGACCTTAATGTAAGATTTGTTGGCTATTTCAATTACAGCCAACTAAATCTCAATTCGTATTTTGTATGATAAATGAGTGCTTGTTTAGTTCATGATCTTTCTATCTATATGCACCAGGTTTAACGCTAAACTACGATGACATGAATGTATGGTTGTATTTATAATAATGTATTCTATTCCAGTTTCAAACTAATAGCTGATTATCCGTTGATCTAACCGTTTAGATCGAGATGGTGCGTATGAGCCTTAATGTCATTTATTGATATTAAATTTTCATGTTTTGATTTTTTCAGATATTCTGTACCAGCGAGCAAACTTATAGTCAGATGTTCAACTTTTTGTGGCGATTGAAACGTGTAAATCTCGGTCTGTCACATACTTGGAAAAAGCAGTCGCTCTTTTTGAAACGGATCAATCGACATCGCAAACAGTTCAGTGGTAAGAAATAAACAATTTTTATATATCTATGAAAAGGGAGAGTTTAAAGTTTGTGGTAGGCATTTATTATGATGTATTTTAATTAAATACAACCACAAATCATAATTATACTAAGCCCAAAATTGCCCTCTCACGAATTTATTTGATTAAAGTTTCAAAAAATAGGGTTATGTTCTCACTTGTATATAATAATAATACTGAGGGTGATGCCCATATAAGCTCTTAGGCTTGTGCGTGGGTAATGAGTGAGAGGGATGATGATGAGAGATGACGACCCCAGTACTGTTTTCACTTCAAAAGCATTTAAACTAACAATTTGAAATGTATTTATTTGTATAGATTTAGTATCCATTTCCCACTAGAGTACTTGATTGTATAAGGTCTCAAGAAGGGGACGCCATTTATTATGTATATATGTAACCATGATAACCTTTAACCTTCTATCTATTAATCTGAAATAATAGTTTATACACCAGTTCTATGAGGGACTTCGGATTTAGCTTAAGATACAAACTATGGCTGGTCACACACCGATTAGTCAAGACAAAAATAGTCACGTTTAGTCACAATACTTCACATTGATGCTTTTGATGCAACACACACTGATTAGTCATTGCAATTAGACATGTCTTCATAAGCAACTATGTGAAGTATTGTGACTAAACCTGACTAGTCTTGTGTTGACTAATCGGTGTGTGACCAGCCTTAGTGAGAATGAATTCAGAAGTTGAATTTGAATTTGGCGCTTGTTGCAGACATGATCACAGCGACGGTACAGGTGCGCATTCTGACGGGCGAAATGGTGCACTATCTGCACCAAGTGGAGTACTACATAATGTTCGAGGTGCTCGAGTGTGCATGGAGTGCTTTCTCCTCGCACTTCCAGCAGGCTGTCTCCCTAGAGGAAGTCATCACTGCGCACCAGACCTATCTTGCCAAAATTATGGCCATGACCTTCCAGGATACCGACAATCAGGTTAGTGCAATTCAACGTTTATTATACCGGGTAATTCAAAAAGGACTAACTATGAAAATTCATATAAATCTTATAAAACAAGGTACAGAGCTGGTTTTGGTATTGTTTTAAAGGAAAACACTTTTTTTACCTTAAAATAAAGATGTTCTATGTGACTTCCGTTGGTTATCCTGCAGACATCCCATCGATAGTCGATTTCTTCCCAGACTCGCACTAGCATTTCAGGTGTAACTTGCTCAACATCAGCGTAAATACTTGCTTCAAGTTCAGGTAGAGTAGCTGGCAAAGGAGGTACTTACAACATATCAAGGTACATTATGCCGTTTTTCAAACCGAAACACAACTAGCACGCTCGGGTCCAGTGAAGGCAGCCATCTTTGATGTAACTGCTACTAGCGCTTGTGCGGCGCGACCTGGCATTAGCGGACCACGCGAGTAAAAACTTGTAGTGTTTTCCTTCAAAACAACACCAAAAACAGCTCTGCTCCTTGTTTAATAAGATTTATATGAATTTTCAGTTGTAAAGTCCTTTTTGAATTACCCGGTACTGTACTATACAGAATCATTTATTATTGGTTACTATACAAAATGTTTCAAAAGTTACTTTACACTTTGAAAATTCATATGAAATCCATGAAACAAGGTACAGAGCTGGTTTTGGCGTTGTTTTAAAGGTAAACATGAAGTTTTTTTACCTTGAACTATGTGGCTTCCGTTGGCTATACTGCTCGATTTCTTCCGAGACTCTCTCTAGCTTTTCAGGTGTAACTTGCTCAGCGGCAGTGCAAATTATTGCTTCAAATCCAGGTAGAGTGGTTGGCAAAGAAGTAAGTACGCCTTAACTTTTATTACAAGTAAAAGTCTATCGATGTTTGGATAATGATGACCGTGGGGGAGGATCTCCATTAAAATTTATTATACTCATGAAATACCTAATATACTATTTCTATCATTGGCGCATCATGGTCAATCCATTGACCTGAAAAGCGGCTGTTGAGAATATCCCGGAAGTTTTTGATACACATTTAAAACAACGTTTTTTTGAACAATTTGATAGAAAAATGTTCATTTCATGCAAGATGTGCACCGCCACACTATCTGACATCACAGATTTTCTCAATGGTGAAATACTCAGGAATTCCTATTGATGTAAATATTCAATATTCACTAATTACTAATAATATCTGCTATAGTTTTCTATCAAGTGCGTGAAGTTTTTGACACAAAATTCTCTAGTTTCATTCAAAAGTCAATATCGGGGACCGAGCTTCGCTCTGGAGTACAAAAGCATAAAACATTTATTACGAAAGAAAAAATTATAATAACATTCATACAGAAATGTTCTATTTAATCACAGTAAATTGAGATTAATTCCCAGAGGAATGCAAAAATTCCCCTCACAAAGGCCCAGTTGCACAAAAGCTGGTTAAATTTTAATCCTGATTAACTTCAAGTGAACCAAATCAGAGAAGACCATTTAAAAAAGATGGGTCTTCTGGAATTAATCAGGATTGAAAACAACCCGGCTTTTTTGCAACCGGCACTAAGTGCCTGATTGAATGATTACAAAAGTTCAACAGCCGAGTCATAATTTTGACACAGTCCCACACACATGAACTCGCTCACTCACTTCCATCACCAACAGACGACGAAATAATTATTATCAGCTGTTTTTCTAAAGATGAATAATAATTATCCTTTTGAAGTCCTTCAGCGAGTTTTCCCAGGGATGAGACCTAGTGCAATCGAATCTTTATATTATAAACCCACTATGTTCTGAATTTCGTGAGAATCGTTAGAGCCGTTTTCGAGATCCGGTGAAATACAAACATATAAACATCTAAACATCCAAACATCTAAACATATAAACAGAAGTTGCTCGTTTAATATTATAGGATTTAGACATTTCAAATAATCACTGTTCTAGATTTTTTAAATTTCAGACTTTGATAAAAGTCTATTTGATTCAAAATTTGATCGTATTTCTGAACTTTGAAGAGTGTGAATTGTGTAATGACATACATTAACCTACATTTTGATTCTGACAGCACATAGTATAGTACATACTGAAAATGGGACAGTTTTCTTTGGACATGTGCCTGTTGTGTCTTTCCTCATGTCAAGTATTTGTACACTACGTGATAAATAAATAAATATGAACCGATCAGTTTTCAACTCCTTTCCTGAATGTAAACAAAACTAAATACTGTAACCGTAATTGAATACTGTAACCTTTTTCTGGCAGAAATTCTCCACCCAGTTCCGGATAATCAACGAGTTGGTGTTGGAACTGAACCGACTGGCAGACGACTTTCTGGCATGCGCAGACGCCGAATTTGAGCGCAAAATGGAGAGAGTTGTGCGCATCGAGCAGCACGGCTGTGATCACCTCGAGGCAGCTGAACACCTCAGCATGGAGGAGAGCTTCTGCTCCAGTCTGCTCTCGTTCCGAGCCAGGACCAGACTGCTTACTCAGAGTTACCAGGTCGGCTACAATTCAATAATTAATTAATGAAAGGAGAAAGTGAATAAATGTTTAGTTGAGTTTATTCTTCGCATCATAAGAATGACTACTGTCGAATCGGAATAAGAATGGTGCTGGCCTTGACTGCCTGCGGTGGACAGCTGGTGGAGTGTTGCCCCTTCCACCAGCCACAATTGTCAATCATTTTCTCTACTATACGTGCTGGACGTTGCACCTTCCCTCCTCCCTTCCTCATATTCATTCCCTCTCTCTCGCACACACATGTGAAGAAGAAGAAGAAGAAGGGGAAGAGGGAGATAGAGAAAGAAGAAGAAGATGAAGAAGAGGAGCGAGAAGAAGAAGAAGGAGAGGAAGAAGAAGGGGAAGAGGAGAAGGAGGGAAAGAATAAGAAGAAGAGGAAGGAGAAGAAGAAGAGGAAGGAGAAGAGGAAGAAGAAGAAGAGGAGAAGAAGAAGGACGGAAAGGAGAAGAAGAAGGAGAAGAGTGTTCCACCCTTCCACTAACCTTTGTACCGCCCATTCGCCACATAAGTGGGGGACTGCGCTCCTTCGCTGCAGTCAAGGCGCCAGCACCATTCTTATTCCGATTCGAGATTAGTTGAAATGAAGTTGTCAACATTACAAAGCAATTGACAAGTCAGTAAATGATGAATTGAATGAATGGAGAAAGTAAATAAATGTTTATTGGGTTAGTTTATTCTTTGTGTCTGGTTAAGTGAAAGTGATACTTGCAACGAATTCTAATGGTACTTATTCATAATCCCTCAGCTGGGCTGAGGTGGTTTAGTCCCATTAGAACTCATGGAAAGAATATTGTTACTGAACCGGATATTGACTCTGATGCTGGCATGTGGCAACACTGCTTTCAAACCATTACTTGCAATTATTGTAGGTAATTTTTTTTAATAGAAATGTTCAGTGCCTCAATAGTCAAAAATGCTCCCAAATTTCATAAACCTGGATTGGAATTAGTAATAATACTGTAGTCACACCATACTATTAGGTATACCATAACTATAGCATATTGACGAAGTAAAATTCAAATATTCATTTTTCCAGATAATAATACTCTGTGGTAGAACTGGTAATGTATGTAGTTTGGTGTTCATAATTATTCAGTAATTTTGTTTATAGACTACAGTAATTTTCAATGAAAATTCGGAAAAGATATAGAGAAGGCTGTTCGTTTATCATTGATAAAAAAAAAACATTATTGTAGTTGGTTTATAAGTATACTATTAGGGCCAAGTCACACAGAGTGTTTGTTTTCTCAGGTGTTTTCAGATGAGTTGATGGGGCAGGAAGCTCTCCGATTGTCTGATTGGGGTTGTTCTTGCCTTGCCGACTCGTCTGAAAACGCCTGTAAAATGCTTCATGTGGCTTGGCCCCTAAAGTATTTTTTCATTAATGATTTCAAGTATATAACTTGACCAGCTTTGTATCCAGGTTCAAATTCTTCAAAACCCATTAATTTCATCTCTAAATCGTTTTTGTTTTTCAGGATGTACTGAAGAAGCTTCTTCTCGATCTCTCCTCACACGCCGAGCTCAATCTGCAGTTCCTCAGCTCTCGCTTGGACTTCAACGAGTTCTACAAGCGATCCGACGCGCGTCTGAGCGAGTCGATGAAATTCCGCCGATGCAGCGATTACGTCACGTTCGCGCGCACACCGCTGGCAGTAGAATGACCACTGCCATCTGTCGGCCAGTCGGCGAACTATCTCGAGCCGGATTCTAGCGGGAAGTTTGAATTTGGCGCATCACAATCCCCTCCTCCAATGACCGGCTTGCAAGCGGATTCTTCCAACGGTGACAATAGTAATAATAATAGATATGAAATCAACACACTAATGCCTGATTTAATTTATTCTAGTTATAAGGTAGACTGTGCCTATCAGGGTAAGAGTTTAGATTTTGAAAATAGTAGGAAATTTGTGAACCCAGTACTAGATAACGTTAACTCCAATCAGAACTTCAATAATTCTGAAAATGCTAGGGATAAGTCTCAAAATTTACTATCACAACCTAAAAATACACATAGTATAGATGAAAATCGAATGCTAAATTCTACAGATAATTGTGAAGAGGTTAGAAATAATGTATTGTGTGACCTTGAAAATGATAATTCTGAAAACCATTTGTTTAATCCAACTATTAACAAAGATAAAAATTCAAAACTTAAACGTTCAGATACTTACATCAAGGACAGACCATCCATGTTAATAAATCCAAACAACAATGATAGAAGTAGACATAAAACCGTGTTTAACCCTGTGAATGGTAAAAGTAGGGAACTAGTTAATTCAAATACTTACGATGCAGACCCAATGATATCTAGTTTTGAGTATGGGGGTAAAGATATGAACCAGGGAGATATTATGCTGGGAAGTATTTATGAGTTTAACTTGGAAGCTAACCAGTCTGAGACAGATTGTATGTTTGATAGAAATGATTTCGTTGAATCTGATTTCATCATTGATGATTCTGATGATGATGTGAATTTTTGTGATGATGTGTCATCAGGGTTTGTTAAGGGAGAGGATAGGAACCTTAATGCAGGAGGATGTAGTAACAATGATGTGTCGGAGTGTGTGGAGAACTCTTTGTACAGTTATGGTGGGTCAGTTAAGATTGATAGTGAGAACAATAATATGCACGATGGTTATGACAATCTACAGAACTTGGGAGGGAAACGCAGTGAAGATGGACCCTATGCCAATATCACATCAAATATTTCGCAGAACATCCCATTGAGTAAAGTGAAATCGTTGATCAATGAATTAGACACAGAGAGCGATCTGCTGTTGAGTGAGGAGATCTATGAGACAATCTACTACTACAATAAGAATAAAAGTAGCAGTAATGAATGTTTGAAAGAGGAGGAGGAGGAGGATGAGGAGGAAGATGAAATTTTGATAGTAGAACAGGAAGTGGAAGAGGGGGAAGATGAGTATAGAATAGGTGGTGGGGAGGAAAGGAGTTCAACTTATGTGGAACTGATGAACAGTACACAGGAAGAAACCGATAACATGTCTGTGGCGGAGAGTCTAGTGTGTGATGATGAAGTGGTCTTGGAGCAAGAGTGTGGAGGCCGAGTGAAGCAGAGGGAAATGTTAGAGCAAGAGTGTGGAGGCCGAGTGAAGCAGAGGGAAATGTTAGCTCTGCCAATAGGACATGATGTCATTGTACAGTCTGATCAGAGTAGAATGGCTGGCAAAGTTGATGTAGAAAGACTGGATCTTGCTAGAAAACTTCATGGCGAGGGACTAGATCACAGTCAACTAGTTTATCTTGCAAGAAAACTTGAGGGTGAGGGACTAGAAGGTAATAAACATGATATTGAGAGACTAGATGGTAGTAAACTTGAAGTTCTTGCAAGAAATCTTGATGTTGATGGACTAGATTACAGAGAACTGGTTTATCTTGCAAGAAAGCTTGATATTGAGAGGTTGGATCTTGATGTTGAAGGATTAGATAGTAGTAAACTTGATGATATTACAAGAAAACTCGATGTTGAGGGATTAGATCACAGAAAACTAGTTTATCTTGCAGGAAAACTTGATTTGGAGGAACTAGATGGCAGTAAACTGCATGATCTTGCAAGAAAACTTGAAGTCAAAAGGCTAGATGGTATAAGATTGGTTGATCTTGTTGATGTTGAGGGTTTAGATGGTAGCAGACTTGTTGAGACACTGGATGAAGGTAGACTACTTGACCTGGCTAGGCAAATCAATGTTGTGGGAGATGATCTGCCACATGTTTCACATGATGTTGCTCTGCCGGTGCCGTCACTGTTTGTAATTGACAGAACCGAAACAGTTGAAGAAGTTCCCTGTGTGAGGAATGTTGTCACAGTTGAAAAGATCTGTTTTCGTGAGCAGAAGCGTAGAAGCTCCCTGGAAACGGATGAGGATCTCTTGGGCAAAAGTTACAGTGACTCCATTTTGAACCGGAACGATGCACAGAACTCGAAAGGATTCAGGTTTATGTGGTGGAAGAAAGACGGTGGTAAGGATAAGTTGACTCGTAGCAGTAAATCGGTGAACGAGGCCAGACCTATGAAAACGGTTCACAATAATTCGGTAGCCAGTAGTAAGGATTCCGTGTACGGTAGTACAGATCTGGCAGTTTTTGAGAATGATTTGGAGCCTAGTAAAAATGGCAGGCAGCGTCGTTACGATAAGCAGAAGAAGAACCATGGTCTGAGTCCATGTTGTGTTGGATAGGAAAAGTATGAAATTATTTAGAAATTCAATAGTTATATTGAGAAGTGTAGTTTCAAACTGCAGAAACTTATAATCATAAAAAAATCTCCTTTAAAAACAATTGTATAAATTCCAAATTGCATCCTTTAAGATGAATAATTTTTGTGAATATGAATTTGGAAATAATCTAAATATTTGAACTATTTATGAGACAAGTTGCAAGTCAAAAACTGTAAGTTTTAAGTTGCTTAACTTTAATAGATTTACTCGGTAAATAGGCATATTGATGAGTTTAATCAATGATCAAATTATGTTTTCTATTGATTTCATTCAAACCACTCTACTGTACCCTAGTCAGTACTTGGCCTCAACAACACATCCTTTCCAACGATTCTGATCACAGCATCATTCTTATTTAGCGCAAATTTCTCATGTCTTTTCGGGCCTGGTTCCACCATCTTGTTTTAGGCCTTCCTTCCTATAGGATTGCCCCTCAGCACACTCTGCTTGTTAATGAGTCCCTTCTTTCCTTAAAACGTGCCCCATCCACTGCAACCTTCTGCTTTTAATCTCAACTATTTCTGGTTCACAGATGTAAATGAATTGGGAGTTGCATTTGTTTAAATTTCGTTTAATAATAATTATTTCTGGTTCCTTGAATAGCTGGCATATTTCACAGTTGTGTTTTATCCTCCTAACTCCATTCTTGGGCCAAAGATTTTTCCAAGTACCTTGTTTTCAAAAAAAAAAAAGATTTTTTCTTCTTTTTTGTACAGTATCCATGTTTCTGAACCATATAGCAGTATGATGGTTTTGTATAGTCTTAGCTTTGATGTATGTGAGAGGTGTCTTGAGCTAAGCAACTTATTGCATGCATAAAAGCTTCTATTTGCCTTTCATATTTTGTTAGTCACTTCCAGGTCTTCTAAGTTGATGTGTCACTTTCAAGTATGTGAAAGTATCTGCCTTTTACAGCAGCCGCGGTCATTCCTGCTCCAATTGTGTATATTAAAGTTGTTGCGGTTAAAAAACTCATAGTTGGATCTGTGTCCTCAATGCTGGTTCACCAACTGGCAATTCGGGACCTCTTGTAGTGTCTTTTTAGAGGAAGAAATTTTGGATTTTTCGGTGGCAGCATGTTCTTCACAACCAAATGGGCAGGTCTGTTTTATTGCCTGGAATGGTCTTTTTGTGAGGAATAAATGTCAGATTGCGGCATAGATTTGCGCGGCAGCATATTATGCACAACCACATGTGCAGGTCTGCGTTATGACCTGCAAGGGTCTTTTCATCGTTTTGCAAGAAATAAATTATGTCAGATTTTTTGCGGGGCAGCATACTATTCACAACCACATGTGCAGGTCTGCTTTATGACCTGCAAGGGTCTTTTCATCGTTTCGCAAGGAATAAATTATGTCAGATGTTTTGCGGAGCAGGTTCTTCACAACCGAATGGGGCAGGTCTGCTTTTTGGCCGCAAGGGTATTTTCGTTGTTTTGTGAGGAAGAAATGTCAATAATTGGGTGAAAATTTACTCTAGCACCAGATTATCTACTTCCTTTACTCTATTTATCTATCTTGAAGCAAATAATAAAATTAATTTGAAGGTCAAGTCATTTTATATCAATATTATTACTCTCCATCATCAAATCAAATAAATCCAAATTAATTTGAAGGTCAAGTAATTTTATAACAATATTATTACTCTCCACCATCAAATCATATAAATCCAAATTCCATACATGATTCCTTGACTGTTTAGAGTCTATTATTCAAATAATAATATTTCATTATATCATTTTTTTCTCTGAACCTTTTAATGTTGTTGGATTGAAGTTTGGAATATTTCTTGGATGGTTTCCTTAAATAATGATACATGCAAAACTACTCATAGCATTTTATCAATGTTAATCTAATGTTTGCCATATTTACGGTAATAGTTATTGTCTTTCCATATATTATTAAATTTGGATGGAGTTTTTCCTGAATTGGTATAGATGTATTGTATTGGTATTATTGGTATAATGTTTCGTTGTCGGCTGTGATCTGTGTAATCATAAAATTAACATTGAGATCGTTTGATCGATTATTTGCTAGTGTTTTTACCAACAAATTTTTTGTTTCTTGATAATGAATCTGAATTAATTATTCTCATTTGAAGATCAGTTTTCAGTTTTTAATAGCAAATACGTTAATCTAGGATCCATAGGAGCACACATACTTATTACCTTATATCAATCATCTTTTTTTTCAAAATTTCAATTTAAATACATGAGAAGTTTTTCATTTTTTTAGATTTCTGAAAGTAGGAAGTCATGAAAAATAAATTATGCTCAATATTGTTGAAATTAGCCACTGTTCATAAAAATAATTGTAGGTCAATTTTTCGTAGTGTAAAGAAGAATTGTTAGATAGGGGTGCTAAAATTGATAATTTTCTGGTTACGGTATTTGTTCTGGTTGAAAGATTCGTAGATTTGAATTTGTTTAAGTATTCTTTGTAGAATTTATTTATCCAATAGCCGTTTTTACACTCACCGACACAACACCCAGACGTTTCTTAGATGATTCAAGGTAAAATATAAATGAACTGTACTGTATCTATGAATAATGTATTATTAATCCTAAACCAATGAGAACAATAACTTAGCATGTATCGAGACATTATACTTCTAATGGTTCTTCTTATACTTCTAAGAATGGTAGGTAGCTCATTTTGCTATTCATAAACGAAGCTGATAAAGGTAATTTGAATTTGTAAAAATATCCTCCTCCGTTATGAACTGCGTGCTAACATTCACAAGAACTTCAACAAAGATATTTTCTCTCGATTTTTAAAATTAAATTTAAAAACATTTTGATCCACAGGAGATTTACATTACGGTGGCTTAACCCATTAATATTATTATTGATTTATCAATATCAATAATTTATAATAAATGAATATAATGATTTATATAAATATTTTTTTAGTATCAATTTATTCATCAATATTTATTATTTTTCATTCTTACAACTTACCCCAAAACTTATTCCTCACATTCCCATAGCCATGACTCTTATAGTCTCCGAGGACTTTATAAAGATAGCTGATTTTTGAAATAGTAATTTAGGAATGCCACATTATTGGTAGGCTACTACTCCCTACTCCCTACTGTATTCAGTTTAATATTAACAAATCCAGGCTGCCATATTATTTAGTACATATTTGCTTTGTTAAAGCTTATTTAGTTCCTATTTTTTATTAGCAGCAACCGTTTTAGACATTTTATAAATTTAGCTTATAATAATAGGTTGCTAACTTAGTTAGTAGGTTATTTAATATAAATGCGAAAACTTTAACAATTTATAATCTGTCTGATTGAATTGGATTGAACCAATTTCTATTGAGTTAATCAAGTCAAACAACTGTTTCCATCATAAAAATTTAGTTGAAACAAATTGCTGATTTACGAATTTATTTTTGTAAAAAATTACATATTTTTAGGAAGACCCTTCAAAATGTTTATAATTTCAGGATATTTTCATATTTCCTCTTCTGCCATATTAAAGGTATAATCTTAGATGGGTTTGAAAGATATCAAATCCTTTTAATATACCAATTGTCAACGCTGTTTTATTTTTTAAAGTTTTATAGCAGTCGTTGAAAAATGCTCATTTGATTTATTATAGATGAGTGTCATATTACATAGTCATAATACTAAAATGTATCATATGCCATAAGTCGAAATTAATGATAGCGTAGTCGTCCTAACCGTTATACTGGACTAATTTGTATAATAATGAATGATTCTCAATAATGCTAAAAACTTGTTCTACTATTATTAATAATGCACACCATGACAAAATCTCAGGCTATATCATCATCTCATCTTAATAAAATCTTGTACTTTAATGAAAGTCGTTAGGGATTTCTAGATTCTTTCAAACTTAACATCTCTTAGTAGATAAAAAT
Source organism: Nilaparvata lugens (assembly GCF_014356525.2). Taxonomy (NCBI): domain Eukaryota; kingdom Metazoa; phylum Arthropoda; class Insecta; order Hemiptera; family Delphacidae; genus Nilaparvata; species Nilaparvata lugens. Next base: position 27,640,466 of record NC_052516.1, read on the forward strand.
AAAGGCTTTTCCCTTCATTATTATAATGTCTTCTTTTAATCTTCCTTCACTTGTTAGATTATAATAGTAACAAAATTATCCTATTTTTATATAACTTGTTGCTAAGATATTTTTATATATAATTTTTTTGAAATGATAACCTTGTGTGTTTCAATTCTTTTACAGATTATGGAATTGTCCGAAAATGTAATTTTTTCACGTAAATTCCAATTTATTATAAAATTAAATTCATCTAGATGCTAATTTTTGTTGATTATGATTGGAACAAAAATTGAATTTCTGAGTTATTCGAATGTATTGTAAAATAATTGAATTGTCGCCCTGAAAGAATTGAACTTCCGAGCTTTATATAATTATAATGATACTGTTACAAACAACCAAAGAATTGGTACAACTATATAATAATATACTAAAAACAATATTATATTTTGTGGTTGTGTGTAGCTAAAATTGTAACATTGTGTAATATATAAAATTCATATCTTATTTGTATCATATCATAATATACTAATGCACAGTAGAACCTTGATATTCCGGATAAATTTGATCTAAAAATATTATCAAGTTTCAAAGTAAAGCCTTTTGAAGATGATGAAATTATTGATTATTGCACTGTATAAAGAACATTGTGTGCTACATGAGAAAATAAACTTATGTCTAACAAAAGCTCTTGATGAGGAATTCATACATTATTTGAATTATTTTTATAATATAGCATATTAATTCGTCAGTTATAATTGGATTCAAGTATAGAAAATGAACATTTCATGATCATTTTGTTTGAACATTTTTCATGATTTTTATCCGTGATGTGATGAAAACCTTTCACTTTTTTGTAAGTTTTTCAAGACGTAATAAATCAATAACTCTTGTTTTTGTGATAAAATTAAAATTACAGGTTTTATTGCTCTACCTATGCCCAGTTGCAGAGTCGCTACATAAAGTCACCCATAGTTAACAAAGTCATTAGTTAATAACTCGCCCATAAATAGATGTTCGTTGCAGAGTCGTTTGCCAGACCCCTTTTAACTATGGCTCTGATAAGCCAAACAAATAAGTCACACTGTTGCTCATACCACTTTTTGCGTGGTGTGCTTCTATCCAACTAATGTATTGGCAACGGGGAGTGAATCACTGTGAACAGTTCTTCCAAACCTCCAGTCGGATGACGTCATAACATGGCGCTTATTTATCACAAAACTGCTGTCTGCTTATTGTGTTGTTTATGTTTTGAGGTTCCGAATCAAGATCGTAAACTGCAGACTTATTTGTAATTATTTTCAGTTAGCTTGATTTTTTGATAGCTGAATGAATGAATTAAGTAAAATAAAATTAGAGGTAGAAGTAAAATAAGTAACTAATAAGTAAATAATAAGTATTTATTATTGTATAATATTAATAAAAAAAATTTACCAGAATTATTTCATTGCCTTCTGGCATTTTGATATATCTTGGCAAAGCAGCCAATTTACAAGATATATTTCTAATGACTCTGCATACGGTGCTTATTATTAAAGTTAATAATAATTTATTCAAATTTATTGAAAATTATATTACATCTTCGTTCAAGCTACTTGAATAGTCAATATTTTATTCAGTTTATTTACACTTTATCTACAGTTCCAAATAGTTAACGTTATTATAATGTAATGTTTTCGGGCCATTTTCGTCTGTCTTTTAAAACATGCAAACAAGTCAACATTACCTTAAAATACACTTGGCGCGAATATATAGTAGTTTTATAAGACGATTTTGGGCATTTAAATAAAGAGCACTTTTAGTTATTGGTAGCCTCAGATGACGTCATCTGCCTGGAGGTTTTTCGTCTCTGCAACGGAAAAACCTGTTTGTTGGCGCGTTGTTACCTATCGGCAGGGCAATAGCTAACAAAACGTCTCTGCAACGAAATTGGCCTGTTAAATTGTTAAGTCCGCGCTGTTAACTATGGGCGACGTTATTTGTCGACTCTGCAACCGGGCATAAGTACTGTACCTAAGAACCTGTAATTCTCACTGAGATTAATAACATTTACTCAATTGTAATTTGTTACTTGTGTCAACCATATACTCGTAATTGAATTTTCACCTCACAAATAAATACAATTGTTGAACCACTTTACACCTGATGCAATTTGAGTGAATGCAAATTAAGTGGTATTTTATAATTGGGGGGACTTCTGTGCAGCCTATTTTTTTAATGTATTGTTCTTCATTCATTCTATTGTTGAATTCTCACTTCTCCAACAATCTGTTGAGTTTGATATTGTGATCTGTTACTTTTTGCTATAATCAAACTTTGTATTATATTATTTTTTGGGATCATTTGAAGAAGAGCCCTACCAGAGCAGAACAGAGTCATAACCGACGAATTTATTTATATTTATCTGAATTATATACTCGCTCGCTAGAGAGCGTCCCTGGATAACCATGAATCCAGAGATTTCCTCGTGGTATGCCAACTATACTTACCGGCTTATAAAATGAGGGTTTTTTGACAGGGCTATTCTTGAAATGATCCCAAGTTCGATTATAGAAACATTTCAACTGTGATTTATAGGTTAATTTTAATATGTTACTTAGTACTGCTTAGTTGAAACTGTTAAATTGCAAATTTATTGAGTTATCCTTCAGTTAATTGAGATTTGTAGTTTTTTATATTAAATTTTAATACTTAAAATAAGAGGTCTTTTTCGTTGACTTGCCCATCCTTGAAATTTTAGAGTAAAATTTGATGATGATGAAAGCACAGCGTTTTACCTACCATAAACGTATGTTTTTCTGAACGATGAGGTATTATCTGTACGTATCTTCACTTTACTTATCAGCTACGTAAGGTAATCTCAGGATTTACCAAGGTCCTTACCCAGAACCCAGCTATCTCGACACTAACCATCGTGCGTTTTGGAACAGAAACAGTAAAAAAAGAATCTCAGATTTGGCTGAAATTTGCACCATAGATGAAGCTTTACCTGAGAAATGTCGGAGCCAAATTTGGCACCACTAGCTACTATACAGAGTGAGCTATGCAGCTCCAAACATAAAATTTGCGAATTTTTAAACGGCCATATCTAATGAACGGTAAGGAATTTTGCAAATCGGATTCCAGATTCGTGTTCCTCGCATCAAAGAGCATAAGGTCACGAAGTTTGAGCGATTTCTATTTTTCACAAAAAATAAGAAAAACCATGGACTATAACCATTGTGCGTTTTGGAACAAAAACAGTAAAAAAAGAATTTCAGATTTGGCTGAAATTTGCACCATAGATAAAGCTTTACCTGAGAAATGTCGGAGTCAAATTTAGCACCCCTAGATACTATACAGAGTGTGTAGCTATGCAGCTTCAAACATAAAATTTGCGAATTTTTAAACGGCCATATCTAATGAACGATAAGGAATTTTGCAAATCATCGGATTCCAGATTCGTGTTCCTTGCATTAAAGAGCATAAGGTCACGAAGTTTGAGCGATTTCCATTTTTACAAAAAAAAGAAAAACCATGGACTAACCATCTTGCGTTTTGGAACAGAAACATTAAAAAAAGAATTTCAGATTTGGCTGAAATTTGCACCATAGATGAAGCTTTACCTGAGAAATGTCGGAGCCAAATTTGGCACCACTAGCTACTATACAGAGTGAGCTATGCAGCTTCAAACATAAAATTTGCGAATTTTTAAACGGCCATATCTAATGAACGGTAAGGAATTTTGCAAATCGGATTCAGATTCGTGTTCCTTGCATCAAAAAGCATAATGTCACGAAGTTTGAGCGATTTCTATTTTTCACAAAAAATAAGAAAAACCATGGACTATAACCATTGTGCGTTTTGGAACAAAAACAGTAGAAAAAAAGAATTTCAGATTTGGCTGAAATTTGCATCATAGATAAAGCTTTACCTGAGAAATGTCGGAGTCAAATTTAGCACCCCTAGATACTATACAGAGTGTGTAGCTATGCAGCTTCAAACATAAAATTTGCGAATTTTTAAACGGCCATATCTAATGAACGATAAGGAATTTTGCAAATCATCGGATTCCAGATTCGTGTTCCTTGCATTAAAGAGCATAAGGTCACGAAGTTTGAGCGATTTCCATTTTTACAAAAAAAAGAAAAACCATGGACTAACCATCGTGTGTTTTGGAATAGAAACTGTAAAAAAAAAAGAATCTCAGATTTGGCTGAAATTTGTACCATAGATGAAGCTTCACCTGAGAAATGTCGTAGCCAAATTTAGCATCCCTAGTTACTATACAGGGTGAACTATGCAGCTTGAAACATAAAATTTGCGAATTTTTGGAACGGCCATATCCAATGAACAGTAAGGAATTTTGCAAATCGGATTCCAGATTCGTGTTCCACGCATCAAAGAGCATAAGGTCACGAAGTTTGAGCGAATTCAATGCTCTACAAACCTACGATAAGCATCAGTTTTTATTACGCATTGTTGGTGAGGTATGAGCCCTGAAAGAGCAAAAAATTAGATTAAAACCAGTTATTTCAACAATTACACACCTTCAAGAGCGAATATCTCGGGAACTGTTTGGAATATCACAAAATTCCACTGAACAAAAAGTGTAGAGAATTTATCAAGCTTCATTTTTGAATAATTAGTTTAACGGTTGAACGCATTGTTCTCAAGATATAAGCGTGGAAGCAAAACGCTGAAAAATGCTACTTTTAAACCAACCTCATCCCCTTAGCACATGAGTTAGGAATGGGGACTTTTGATTCTCCTCCTAACAAGTCTCAACAAAGCTGCAAAGTAAAAAATTTTGTTTAAAACATTCCCTCCAAATTCCGTTGTCAATTGGTCTTTTGTTGCAAAAATGGAGATTTCACACTCAACACTAAAGCTGTTGCAAAATGTGTAGGGAAATTCATAAAAGCGTGAAATTATATATCAAAATGAAGAGAATTTAATGTCTTATTAGCTCATAATCAGCATGGAATTTTCCCGTCGATTTTTAAAAAGTTATAAGAGCAAAAATAGAAACAATATGGTGGCAGACGTGTTTTTTTTAAATATCACAACTTTAAGAGCGGATAAATTGTAAACTAGAGGAGATATAAGTTGTAGAATGAATATTGTAGGAAATTATGTAAGCATTAATTTGTTATATGACAATCAGGTCCTTAGAATACATAGTTTTTTTAGTTTTATGCGAGAAACCATAAAATGGTACCTTTAAACCACCTCCACCCCCTTAGCACAGTGGGTAGGGGTGGGGACTTTTGATATGTTTACCTCCTTCTACCCTTAACAGAACTGCGGGGTCTAAAATTGTCTTCCCAACTTTTCCCCCTATAACCTTTCCTTGACTGGACTATTAGTATATGTTAAAATTGAACTTCAAAAGTTTAAGGTGGCTGGATTTCAACCCTCTTAGTTTAAATATTAAAAAAAAACAAAGTATACTGCTTTTTCAAGGAGTATTGCTGGAAGAGAAGAAACGAACTGTGTACTTAAACTGCACATTAATTGTGAGAATTTTAACAATAATTTAGCTACATGTAACTACCCTGAAATAGAAAAAACCAGCCACATCAAATACCTAGGTATAATTATTGATGAAGGATTTAAATGGAAAAGACACATTGATTATTATTTGTGTGAGCGATTAAAGTTTGTATCCTATAACTTCTATAAATTGCGAACCATAACTCCAGATACCAATGTTAAAAATGGTTTACTTGGCAATTGTACAGTCCTTACTGCAATATGGATTAGTGGTTTGGGGGGAGCATTCAACTCTCATCTATTATCTCTATTTGTAATACAAAAAATGATTATAAAAACAATACTAAATAGACCCATGATATACCCTTATATTCAAGCCTTCATTGAAATTAAAGTGATGACAATCCGCCAGCTGTACGGTATGTATTAAACGTCTTAAAATACTTTCAGAGTGACAAAAATTTTCTTATAGGAATTGCGATTTGCCAAGGTTTTTATTTAAATTTGAATATTTGTGTTTTTTTCGCATAGGAATTACGATTTACCAGAATTTTTTATTTTCAATTTAAATATTTTGTCTTTTTTTTGTTTATATAAGAATATTATGATTTTTCCCTCTTCCTATAATTTCCCATGTAATGCGTTCTATATACCCTGTTTACACTGTATTTATGAATCACCATATATATCTATGAATAATAGAGTACCATAGTTATATAGTGTACTAGCCGTCAGGCTCGCTTCGCTCGCCATATCCGTCTAGCCAGGGAGCTCCGCCCCCTGTACCCCCGACTGGATCGTCCAAAAATGAGATCAGCGGGCTCGCTTCGCTCGCCTGCATGTAGTCCTCAGCGGAATCTCTGTACCGAATTTGAACGTATTAAGTTATGTCAATTTGATCTCGAAAAACACCTGTTACCATATTCTTCAACAAAATTCTTCCACCTCAGCTAAACCTGTGTACTGAATTTTTCTAAATATATTTCCATCAATTATTGAAAAAGTTGAGGAAACGCAGAAAAGCTGAGAAAACGCTAATTTTGGCTAACTGGATAAATTGGTATTTAGGAGGTCCTGGATAAATGCATTTCAATCTTCAACTTGGTGCCAACCTAACAAAGTCAACTCAACTTAATGTCAACCTGACAAAATTTTCAATTTAGTCACCAGAACAACTGTTTCGAAGAGGTACTCTCTCTAGATTATTAATATTACATATTAACATATGGTATGGACATTTAAATAAAATTATAATTTTAAGATATTGGAATAAGAAGAATATACATGCTAAAAGAACTTTAAACCCTTAAAAACCACCCATAGAGTTAAAATATCGCTAAAAGATTTCTTAGTGCGCATCTAAAGGGCCAACTGAATATACCTACCAAATTTGAACGTTTTTGGTCCGGTAGATTTTTAGTTCTGCGAGTGAGTGAGTGAGTGAGTCAGTCAATCAGTCAGTCAGTCAGTCAGTGTCATTTCGCTTTTATATAAATAGATAAGATACTCGAGAGAATAATTTTGTATTTTGTTGTGAATTTTGTTTCGATTCTTCGTTTCATTATTTTCTATTCTTTTTATATATTTGTTTCTGTGCTAAATCAGGTTAAGCGTATTATAATTTTATCTCCTACTCCCACTGGCGAACAAGAGTCATCTTATGCCAGTGGTTTTTTCACTCACCGTTTATTATAATTACATTTTGGTTGGACTGTACTGTCATGTTGAGCTTTGTTTGATTCATGTATAATTATGTATTTATGAGTGTGAAATAAATAAATTTGAAATTTGATTGATGAGAGCAATCGTTAGTTAATAGTTGTACAAACCCACATACGGTCAACGAGTCGAGGCTCCAGTTACCAGCAAGAACTCACTACGCTGGTTCAAATACTGCCAATAGAATTAATTGACCGAACGAAGTGAGGTCTAAGATTCAAGTTGACGGTTTGGAATTTCTCTTAATGTTTAAATGTTTATGTGTTGCGCATTTACGGCGAAACGCGGTAATAGATTTTCATGAAATTTGACAGGTACGTTCCTTTTTAAATTGCGCGTCGACGTATACAGGGTGATTCATAATAATGGTAGAATAATTTAATACGTGATAGTAGAGGTAAAAATAAGAAATAAAAAAAATACGAAAAACACAGACTTCTACGTTTGATGCCCAATAACTTTCTTTAATGACCAGTAAACAAATCATTTTTCGCAATAAAAATTGTAGAGAATTTAATTCTGGAAAGAATGATGTAAGCTGTGTGAACTAAATTTAAATAAAAGTTGGATAAAATGTATTCTTATGTAGTACATTACACCACAAAAATTTGCTGTTTTATGAGAAGAGAGCTAATAACTTAACTCATAAGTTGTAGCTGATTGCAAATAATGTATTTCACCAGAGGAACTGAATTCCGGTCGAAATCTTTCACCATGTATAGCTCGCTAATGAAGCGTTTATGGATATATGTTTATAAGTACTTTTTTTCTTATTTTTACCTCTACTATCACGTATTAAATTATTCTACCATAATTATGAATCACCCTATATACAAGGTTTTTGGAAATTTTGCATTTCAAGGATAATATAAAAGGAAAAAGGAGCCTCCTTCATACGCCAATATTAGAGTACTAGCCGTCAAGCTCGCTTCGCTCGCCATATCCGTCTAGCCAGGGGGCTCCGCCCCCTGGACCCCTGACTGGATCGTTCAAGAATGAAATCAGCAGGCTCGCTTCGCTCACCTGCATTTTTCATTTGAGCATTTTTATCATATGTTAGGACAATCCAGTCGGGGGTCCAGACTAAACGGATATGGCGAGCGAATCGAGCCTGACTGCTAGTAATATAATATTCCCAGGATTGAAGTAGCAGTGCCCAATCAATTTTTCCGCGATAAATGCATTTAAATCTTCAACTTGGTGCCAACCTAACAAAGACAACTCAACTTAATGCCAACCTGACAAAATTATTAATTTAGTTGCCAGTTAACAACTGTTTCGAAGAGGTACTCTATCTAGATTATAGTTCTATAGTAACATATGATATGGAAATTTCAATTATAATTAAGAGATTGGGAGAAGAAGAATATACATGCTAAAAGACGAACTTTAAACCCTTAAAAACAACCCTTAGAGTTAAAATATTGCCAAAAGATTTCTTAGTGCGCCTCTAAAGGGCCAACTGAACATACCTACCAAATTTGAACGTTTTTGGTCCGGTAGATTTCTAGTTATGCGAGTGAGTGAGTAAGTGAGTGAGTGAGTGAATCAGTCAGTCAGTGAGTGAGTGAGTGCCATTTCGCTTTTATATATTAGAAGTAAAAATCAGACTATAAAATAATTCATCATAAATCAGCTGACAAGTGATTACACAGATGTGTGGAGAAGCGAGTCTATTACTGTATTTGTATAAGGTCTATAGTTTCAATCAAAGACATTAAAGAGGTATCTTTAAGCTGGGTTTACACCAAAGTTATTAACAAAATGGTTATAACTTAATCCTTATAGATTCTATTAGATTGAACGGAAGTTGACTCCACATATGTTCATCATGTGTATGATAAGTTATGTTCAATCTAATATAATCTAAAAGGATTGAGTTATCAACATTTTTTAAATAAATTTGGTCTAATCGCAGCTTTAAGGTCTTTGGTTTCAATATTTTGTTTTGCAGTCATGGTATTATTATGCGTGCCCATCAGTATCAATATTCTCGCATTCGAAAAAACTAATTCAATAGGTGAATAAAAATAAACAAATGAACTAAATAATGCTGGAGAAATTATAATATTTTTAATTCTAAAAAATTAATTATTTTCATTAATTAATTTAAAATGAATTATTTTCATCAGATAGAAAGATCATCACTGAACTGGATGAATTATATCATATGGAATACAAATTCAAACGTGAACTGATTTTGTTAACATTTAAAACAGTTGACATCTGGTACTTGTGGATGAGAATACTGCGTGAGGTCTGCTGTTCACAGAACTACTAGTCTATTCTGTTTATTATAATATATTTGCTTCTGTGCTAAATCAATTTAAATCAGGTTAAGCGTATTATAATTTTATCTCCTACTCCCACTGGCGAACAAGAGTCTTCTTATGCCAGTGGTTTTTTCACTTACCGTTTATTATAATTACATTTTGGTTGGATTGTACTGTCATGTTGAGCTTTGTTTGATTTATGTATATGTATTTATGAGTGTGAAATAAATTTTAAATTTGATTGATGAGAGCAATCGATAGCAATAGTTGTACAAACCCACATACGGTCAACGAGTCGAGGCTCCAGTTACCAGCAAGAACTCACTACGCTGGTTCAAATACTGCCCATAGAATTAATATGACTCTAGGGTACGGTATATGACTGCTAGGATTGACGCAAAATAATAATACAGAAAATCTCCTTCAAATTTTTAATAGACCAATAAATCCATGAATACATGATAAAATATCACTTAATACACTGGTAGAAATAATGAAGACAATTCACAGTATTTAATAATATTAAATAACAGTAATTAATAATAGTCCTAATGGTGTTCTTAATAGTTTTATTCCATTTGAGATCTTGCAATCAGCTGAATTGAATGCTTGGTGCTCTATATCAATAGATACAGAAAATTTCAATGTGAGTAAAGCAAGTTACACACATCGATCGATTTTTTGCTGTCATTATGAGTTCTACCAGATTAAACAGAACTTGACTCCACATATGTTCATCATGTGTATGATAAGTTATGTTCAATCTAATATAATCTAAAAGGATTGAGTTATCAACATTTTTTAAATAAATTTGGTCTAATCGCAGCTTTAAGGTCTTTGGTTTCAATATTTTGTTTTGCAGTCATGGTATTATTATGCGTGCCCATCAGTATCAATATTCTCGCATTCGAAAAAACTAATTCAATAGGTGAATAAAAATAAACAAATGAACTAAATAATGCTGGAGAAATTATAATATTTTTAATTCTAAAAAATTAATTATTTTCATTAATTAATTTAAAATGAATTATTTTCATCAGATAGAAAGATCATCACTGAACTGGATGAATTATATCATATGGAATACAAATTCAAACGTGAACTGATTTTGTTAACATTTAAAACAGTTGACATCTGGTACTTGTGGATGAGAATACTGCGTGAGGTCTGCTGTTCACAGAACTACTAGTCTATTCTGTTTATTATAATATATTTGCTTCTGTGCTAAATCAATTTAAATCAGGTTAAGCGTATTATAATTTTATCTCCTACTCCCACTGGCGAACAAGAGTCTTCTTATGCCAGTGGTTTTTTCACTTACCGTTTATTATAATTACATTTTGGTTGGATTGTACTGTCATGTTGAGCTTTGTTTGATTTATGTATATGTATTTATGAGTGTGAAATAAATTTTAAATTTGATTGATGAGAGCAATCGATAGCAATAGTTGTACAAACCCACATACGGTCAACGAGTCGAGGCTCCAGTTACCAGCAAGAACTCACTACGCTGGTTCAAATACTGCCCATAGAATTAATATGACTCTAGGGTACGGTATATGACTGCTAGGATTGACGCAAAATAATAATACAGAAAATCTCCTTCAAATTTTTAATAGACCAATAAATCCATGAATACATGATAAAATATCACTTAATACACTGGTAGAAATAATGAAGACAATTCACAGTATTTAATAATATTAAATAACAGTAATTAATAATAGTCCTAATGGTGTTCTTAATAGTTTTATTCCATTTGAGATCTTGCAATCAGCTGAATTGAATGCTTGGTGCTCTATATCAATAGATACAGAAAATTTCAATGTGAGTAAAGCAAGTTACACACATCGATCGATTTTTTGCTGTCATTATGAGTTCTACCAGATTAAACAGAACTTGACAAACATCATCTGTTTAATCTAATACAATTATAAGGACGGCAAAAAATCGTACGTCCAAAAATCGATGTGTGGGTAACTGGCTTTAGGGTGGGTGCACACATAGGGCGGGCATCAGGCGTTCCGAGTTCTGCCGTTCTTGGAGCATGAATACATGGAAACTGAATTTAATTATTGAACTATTACGAGAAAAGAGCCACTAATCATATTATTGAATTGAAACTGAAGCTACATGTGTCGATCAGACACCTCACCTGAACCATTGTGTACCAGAGTGACACAAAGATGGTCAGGGTCTCATTTGAAGTCCTAAGGGCAATATGACACATGAGAAGCTGTGTAGCTCACTCTATACAGAGTCGTGCGTTTTGAATCAGTAAAAAAAGTATCTCAGATTTGGCTGAAATATGCACCATAGATGAAACTACCTGAGAAATGTCGGAACCAAATTTGGCACCCCTAGCTACTATACAGAGTGAGCTATGCAGCTTCAAACACAAAATTTGCAAATTTCCAAACGGCCATATCTAATGAAAGGTGAGGAATTTTGCAAATCGGATTCCAGATTCGTGTTCCTCGCATCAAAGAGCATAAGGTCACGAAGTTTGAGCAATTTCTATTTCCCACAAAAAAATAGGAAAACCCGTGGACGCATCGTGCGCTTTGAAACAGTGAAAAAAGGGACTCAGATTTGGCTGAAATTTGCACCATGAATGAAGCTTTACCTGAGAAATGTCGGAGTGTCAGAGTGTGGGTGTTTATATGGCCAGAAAACTATGCTGGTGTCACTGAGGGTGGGTTGAAAGTGAGGAGCATTAGGGTGGGTGGAACTGCTAGACCCTCATGGTGACTCCAGAGTGTGAAAAAGGGAGGACTAGAAAGCCAAAATGACCCGCAATAAGATGCGACAGGTTCTGAAGCTGGTGGATGATGGCTAACAGCTGGTTGCAGCGAGGTGTGTCACAGTCAGAAGAGACATGGCTGTCGTCCTGGGAAAGGACGATCAAGTGGCGAAACTGAAGGCTGAAGGCCTGTCGGTGGCTGAGCCCAAGTGATTGCCCTCAAAGGTGAAGCTTTTTGATCTCAGCGAGGAGGAGTTTTTGGGATGTCTGATTCGTCAGAGGATTGAAGAGGAGGGAAGGGAAGCATCTCGCAAAGAGGTTGAGGTCTTCCGGAAATTCATTGGTGGATTGGATGATCTTTGCAACTATGTGTTGGAGTGCAGTCCGAGTATGCGTGAGCGTGTATTATGTGGATTGGCGCTGCTGTCATGTGATTGACTGGCTGGCTCATCTGCGCTGCCTTTGCTGCTTGTCATATGGACATGTGGCGAGGGTGTGCAGGCTCGAGACAGCGGTCTGCAGAAAGGAGGGGCACAGTGAGGCGTTTGCAAGGCGCGTGCTCCGGTTTGTGTGAGTTTCAGTTTCAGTTTTTTAGGTCTTCAACACAGTCAATAGACCGGGGAAATGTGAAATCTTAATAATTCAATTGTCTGATATTAATAATCTGACTCCACAAATGTTGGAAAGTATGTTCCTCTGAGTATTCAGGGACTGTAAAAAGTAGTATGGCCTGTAATGTGCGTGCGCGGGGCGGTTGGCGGATCACTCAGTGATGCTGATGGTTGTCCTTGAAACGGCAACACTACTTCGTTTAGATTGTTGGTCTGATTGGCAGAATCAACCATATAAGTTGATGAATGTACAGTAATCTGCTGCCTTGTTAGTCTATTCTGTGCTAAGTCATCCTTTTCATGGTCATTGACCAGGATCAGTCCTACAAATATAAATGCTAATCAAAAAATAATTTCTAGAATAGTGAAAGAAACAATGACAGCCTCTTGTAGATTAGCATTATGGCAAGACATTGATATAAAATACATAAAGATTTCTGGGGTTCATCTTTTGGATGGGGTTGGATAAAAAACAAACCCTAGAGGATTATTGGAGTAAAAATTTGTTATACAAAAATTCAATTTCTAAAATAAAATCCCGAAAAATGTTTCAATTGATTTTGAATAATGTTCATTTCTGTGACAATGAAAATAGGGATCCTGATGACAAACTTTATAAAGTTAGTAAACTTATAGAACTAATGAATAGGAAATTCCAAGAGGCTTATTCACCGGGAGAAAATATATGTATTGACGAAACAATGGTGACATTTCGTGGGAGGTTGGGGTTTCGTCAATACATTCCTGGAAAACGGTTTAAGTATGGGGTAAAGGTTTACAAAGTGTGTTCTGAGGGGGGCTATACCTTGAAAACCAAAGTTTATAAAGGAAAAGAGTTTTCTAGTGGAGATGTAACATTCTGTACTGTTCTTGAATTGATGGAAGGTCTCCTCAATGCCAATAGAAAACTTTTCACTGATAATTTTTATACAAGTGTCAATTTGGCCAACCATTTGTTAGAGAAAAAACTCACCTTGTTGGCACTTTACGTAGTAGACGTAAAAATAATCCCTCACCTGACATAAAGAAGAAACTTGGCAAGGGTGAAATGTTTGCACTACAAAGTAAAGGTAAAGTTAGTTATAGTGGGCAAATGGAGAGATGAAAGAGAAGTTTTATTCCTTACAACCAAACATGATCCTCAGCTTATTGAAGTAAATACAAGACGGGGACCAGTTTTGAAACCAAATGCCATTGTTGACTATAACAAAGCCAAGACATACATCGATTTATCCGATCAAAGAAAGTCTTATTCAAGCCCAATCAGAAAAAGCATTAGGTGGTATAGGAAGGTAGGAATAGAACTACTGTGCAATACTGCGTTGGTCAATGCTCATTATCTATATGAAAAAGTTACGGGAAAGAAAATGAAGATAATAAAGTTTAGGGAATCTGTAACACTTGCTTTACTCCACATGGAAGAAACTGCACCTACTCTACCAATATCAGAGCATAGGATTGTTGAAACAGAAAATAGACGTCATTGTAATTCATGTTACACAAAATTGTCCAAAGCCTATGGAAGCGGAAATGCTATCAAGAATAGCAAACAGGTGTCTCTGAAATGCATTGCATGTCCTCAAAATTATATGTGTATCGATGGCTTCTTTGAACTTCACAAAAGTACACCAATGAAATAATACATACACATGAACTATATCTTTTACTTATGAACTGTGACTAATGTTCAATTATTTTTACATTTTGACAAGACATTTCTTATGTATTTTTTTGCTTTCAATTTATTACTGATACATTATATTTCATTGGACCACTAAATCTGTATTTTATTGTCTATCACCTAGATGCATGTGTGAATTGAAATCAATTAGAATATCATTATAAAGATGTGCATCACATTCAATGCACATGGCCTTTGATGGAGATTCCACTTTTTTTTCAACAAGCCATGTGCATCATATAAGATCATTGCTTTAAAATGAAAGAAAATGGTGAAGTATGAGTAATGATGAAATATATAGTAATATTAGCCAATTTTGAGGGTACTAAGCCAAAAAAATGACCTTGGCCAATATCAAGATTCTTCAGAAACATGCATGGCAGTCAAAGTGTCTTTCACTTTTAAGATATTCTCAACTTGGAGTTGAACAACATTGATCGTGGTCAATGACCATGAAAAGGATGACATAATTGGCAAAAAAGTGACTATTGAAGCTCGAGTAAACAAAGGGTTGTCTTTCAGTTTGAGGCTATTCTCAACTGGGAGTTGAACATCATTGATCCTGGACAATGACCATGAAAAGGATGACATAATTGGCAAAAAAGTGGCTATTGAAGCTCGAGTAAACAAAGGGTTGTCTTTCAGTTTCAAGCTATTCTCAACTGAGAGTTGAACAACATTGATCCTGGTCATGACCATGAAAAGGATGACATAATTGGCAAAAAAGTGACTATTGAAGCTCGAGTAAACAAAGGGTTGTCTTTCAGTTTGAGGCTATTCTCAACTGGGAGTTGAACAACATTGATCCTGGACAATGACCATGAAAAGGATGACATAATTGGCAAAAAAGTGGCTATTGAAGCACGAGTAAACAAAGGGTTGTCTTTCAGTTTCAAGCTATTCTCAACTGGGAGTTGAACAACATTGATCCTGGACAATGTCCATGAAAAGGATGACATAATTGGCAAAAAAGTGACTATTGAAGCTCGAGTAAACAAAGGGTTGTCTTTCAGTTTGAGGCTATTCTCAACTGGGAGTTGAACAACATTGATCCTGGACAATGACCATGAAAAGGATGACATAATTGGCAAAAAAGTGGCTATTGAAGCTCGAGTAAACAAAGGGTTGTCTTTCAGTTTCAAGCTATTCTCAACTGGGAGTTGAACAACATTGATCCTGGACAATGTCCATGAAAAGGATGACATAATTGGCAAAAAAGTGGCTATTGAAGCTCGAGTAAACAAAGGGTTGTCTTTCAGTTTGAAGCTATTCTCAACTGGGAGTTGAACAACATTGATCGATCATTGCAGATGACACTGTTGCAGTGCCTGATTACCATCCATCAGAAGGGGAGCAACAACAAGGCGCAAGTGGGCAACGTTCATCAATACTTTTGCACCTACATAATAGTGAAAACCACGAGGGAAAGTCTTCATCAGAGTCCATACAATTGGATGAATTAACAGAGAATCCAACAGATTTATCTGATAGGAATATTTCAACAGGAGTTTTTGATCCAAATGTGCCATCAACCAGTCAACAAAGCTCAAATTTTACAACTAATAACAGTGACACCTTCACAACTATGTCAATAGACAGTGACAGCCACGATGATGACGAAGATGCCGAATATCATCCATCATCAAGTGACAATTCATCAGATGAATCCTGCACTGACATGAATGTGGACATGACAGAAGTGACTGATATCAACAGATCTCTTAAATCACAAGTGACTTGTATTGATGCCCATGAAAATAATATTTATCTTCTGTAGTTAGTCACAAAAATATTGTTTTGTCAAAAAAAAGGAGTTTATCTGGCAAGAATGGACATAAATGGTCATCAAAGCCAAGAACTAGAACCAATAGACCTCAAAGAAGAAATATTATTCATTTTCGTCAAAGACCAGTCAATAATGCCCAGAATATTACAAGACCTGTGGACTGTTTTAAAATTTTTATCTCCCCCAGTATTGTGGATGATATTGTGAAATACACAAATGAAGAAATATCTATGAGAAGTAAGAGTTATCGACAACAATCTGCTACTGTATCACCAACCAATTCAGTTGAAATCGATGCTTTGCTAGGACTCTTAGTGTTAACAGCTGCCATGAAAGACAACCATCTCACTTCTAAAGAACTTTTTGAACCTACCTTTAGTGGAACACGCTATATTTCGGCTATGAGTAGAGATAGATTTGATTTTCTGCTGAACACATTACGATTTGATGATAAAGGCACCCGCTCTGAACGTCGAAAAGTAGACAAATTAGCTCCCATAAGAGATATTTGGGAAAAGTTCATGGATTCCTGCAAAAGTAATTACTGCCCTGGTTCATATGTTACAATAGATGAGCAACTGCTAGGCTTTAGAGGACGTTGTCCATTCAAAATGTATCTTCCCTCAAAGCCAAACAAATATGGCATTAAAATAATGATGCTGTGTGATGTGAAAACAAAATATCTGATCAATGGAATTCCATACTTGGGGAAGGACTCCAACCCATCTGGTCTGCCCTTAGGAGCTTATTATACAAAAGAACTCACCAAAACAATTCATGGTACAAATAGGAATGTAACCATGGATAATTGGTTTACATCCATCCCACTAGCAAAGGATATGTTGAGCAGTCATCAGCTGACAATAGTTGGAACTCTACGTAGTAACAAAAAGAAGATCCCTCCTGAAATGAGCAATGAGAAGTCAAGGAAGATAGGTTCTGTAATGTTCGCTTACGATAACGAACTGGTTTTAGTATCATACAAGGCAAAGAAGTCTCAAATGGTGTTTCTACTCTCCACTACTCACGAAAATGGTACTGTATCTGAAACAACAGGAAAACCAGATATAGTTGAATTTTATAATCCAACAAAGGGCGCAGTTGACACGTTTGATGAGATGTCAAGTAACATGTCATGCAGCCGCAAGACACAGCGATGGCCACTGTGCATTTTTTATGGAATGGTCAACAGCACTTTAGTCAATGCCTATGTGATATATGTTCATAATACAGTAAAGGAAAAGAAGAAGCCAATCAACCGGAGAGAGTTTGCTAAGCAAGTATGTGAGGAGCTAACAAAACCGCACCTGCAGAACCGAATTGAAGTACCGACCCTGCGAAAGAATCTGAAAACAAATATTGGAGAGATACTTGGAACAGAAGCTGGACAAAGTGACCCTGAACTTCACGGACAAGCTGAGAGAAAGATATGTGCATTTTGTCCATCTAAAATAAGAAGAATGACAAGGTTCTCCTGCTTCAAATGCAAAAAGTTTCACTGTCTACAACATCAATCAAAAATGTGTACAAATTGTTCATCATTGGACTAAATTCATGAAACATCCTCAAATATTGTAAGTAATGCCTTTCTGCATCATTTAATTCTGTATCAATAAAATAGTTATTTTAAAAACATTTTTTTTTAGTTCCTCTACCAAGGTAGTCTGACAGACGAATGATTATGAATAGTGCTACAATAATAGGAGATTATGAATCTAGGGTTAATTGTGTTTTTTTTAAAACGTTAATTGTGTGTTTCAATAAACTTTCTGACAAATATCTGCATATTATTTGATATAATTTCACTTGAAAAACTACTCTTCATCATTATGATTATGACAACCAGACGTAGCCTAATGAATTGAATAAAAAAATATATATCATAATATAATGATGAAGAGTACTTATTAAGGTATATTACATTATATTATGTATATATTACTCACTTTTTGTGGAGTTCAATACTTATTATTGTATGTTTTACAAGAGATTCAAGGAATGAATTCTGATGGTGGCTACTACTGGTTTCCTACAATGGCTACTACTGAATAGGATGGCTACTACTGATGTAAGATCCCGATTTGCTTTTCTTCAATTTATTAGAAATTTCACAATGCATTCGATTTTCTTAGAACAAGCATCTGAAAGATTAGATTTCAAAGAATATGAAGAACTAGAAAAATTGAGGAAAAATCCAAAAATAAAGAATCTGGTGTGGCGCAATCACACAACTTTCCTTGCCGTTATGAAAATTGATCACCTGACGCTAGTGTTCAGTGGCTATCTTTAGCTTCAGTTTCAATTTAGTAATTTGATGCATGATACATGTTGCATGCAAGTGATACAAGGCAGCACTTGGAAAATTTTAGTCAAGGTGCCCCCATAAGGGGTATCCCTCTCATTTGAAGTCGTAGGGACAATCTGATACCTGTTTAGGGGTCATTGTTTTTGGATTGCCAATCCATGCCAATGCCCTGTATCACTTGCATGCAACATGTATCATGCAACAAATTATTAATTTGGAAATGAAGCTACAGATACTAGGAGGCCCTACCTCTCTATCTGATAGTATCTTGTCTTTACCAATTTATCTCCAATTGAGAAATCCAACTAGAACGCTTTTATTCGACTTCCCCCATTTTATACATAGAAATAACGTGTATCGCAAAACTCGGAACACCTGACCACTCCCTTTGTGACCACCCTTATTCTTGAATATACTATTGAATATCAATTATTGCGCTCATAGAAAAAGCACAAATTATGTAATTCTATTACATTTGAACCTTCTCAGAGTTTTCACATTACTTATTAATTTTCCAGCTTTGAGATCCAGAACTGAGAAAGTTTCATTAGGTCCCATATATTTGGGATGTAAGTTAATCTTCACTGAAACATATGAATTGAGTTCGTAAATATTATGACTAAAAAGTATCAGTTAATACATTGTATGATAATGTAGACTACTATAAATATAAATAGTTGACAATATAAATCATAAATAACGTAATTAACAGTAGGACAGTTTGAAACCTTGCTTTGTAGAAAATAAATTCAAGAAATTGAATTAAAAGTACTGATGGCCTTCTCACAAACTTAATATAAACAAATGTTTTCATCCTAAATGCTTTTTCTGTCTCATTAACTCATTATCAATACTTAATGGCAACCAGATTTAATGATCAGGGTTCGATAATTGAGGGCCGTATCTATGAACGAATCTAGGAACATGCTTGAAAAACCATTTATTAGTTAAAAATCGTTTCCCGATGGTTCGAAACCCACCTAGAACCAATCATATCTCACCATTATTCATCTCATAACCCACGCACAAGCCTAGAGCTCAAGTGGGCATCATCCACGGCAAAAAATGCAAGATTCGCTAAGAAATAAAATGCATTATTGATTACTTCCTTCATCCAAAAAATAAATGAATAATTATTCACTAGTATATGGGGGCAAAGAGGAGACTACAGGATGATACAGAGACTCATACCTCTGTAAAGATTTTCCTAAATTTGATTATTGCTATTTATAGTATACTAAAGTAATTCATTTGTAATAATAAATAAAAGACAATTGAAAAAAAGTCAGATAGAATGGAAATGAAACCCAAGACTGACGCATCAATGGCAGACTAATGGGCTCGCAAATTAAATTACTTTTACAATAAAATTACAATGAACTATTTTACAAATACAGGTATAAAATCATGTTGTTAGAACATAATTTTTTCTCAAGATTCTAAAGACGAATGCACACAGTGGCAGAAGAAATCAAACGTAGGCATTCAAACGTTTGATTTTTTAGTTTACAGTAATCATAAATTTGATTTTTTTCTGCTACTGTGTAGCATATTATGCAGATAATGCAGACAGACGGACGTCAAATTTCAAAAACCTGGGGAGGGAATTTTCCTCGGTCTGTCTGCATACGTCCGTCAGTTGTGTGCGTTTGTGGTGTTCATAAATACGACCCTTAATATTGTCATGTCATGCATGATACAATCACAGTACGATTCACATAATTTGGCAGCTTGTTTTAGAGCATAGGGCGGCCGAGCTTAACCTGAACCTTATTGCTGCCAAACCATCATACTTTCAGTGAATATTTTACAGTAATCGATTGAAAGAGTATTTGGCCGAATTCTATAAAATTTGTAGATCAGTCTTTACAAGACTCAAGCGTTAAAAATAATAGTATTTTGCCACATTATTGCAATTTGAATAGATATCTTCAATATGAAGCAGAGTATAAATAATAAAATATTATAATGGTGTTTTAGACTCCGTTGCCTTAGCTTCTTTGGCTTTTCTGTGTTCTTCGGATATCCTGCCGCGCAGTCTTTCGATGTGAGATCTTTTCAGCGTGCCTGGTATTCTGAACACATTCTGCGAACATACAAACTATACTAAATTAATAATAAAATGACCCGGTTGAGCGTACGTTTATTGAATTTCACAGTGATTAACTCACTGATGAAAGACGTCATATTTCTTTCATTGGTTCTCGTGGTATTTAACCGTAATTTCATCACAGTTAAATTCAACAACACAGTACAATACATGAACAATACATTTATATGATAAAGATAAATTTACAGCCGTAAATTCAACGAAGCGAATGCATTTTATGTTTGCATAAATAGAGGAATGGCTAGCTTCTGATAAGTTGATTCAATCATAAAAGCTTGAAATGTGTTGATTTTATTATTATTATTTGTCATGTGATGCCACGAATCTGAGCACAGCTCAAGTGGCATGTAACATGTCATTTATCATAGTACTAGCCGTCAGGCTCGCTTCGCTCGCCATATCAGTCTAGCCAGGGGGCTCCGCCCCCTGGACCCCCGACGGGATCGTCCAAGAATGAGATCAGCAGGTTCGCTTCGCTCGCCTGCATTTTTCATTTGGGCATTTTTATCATATGTTAGGACAATCCAGTCGGGGGTCCAGACTAAACGGCTGGCTAAACGGATATGGCGAGCGAAGCGAGCCTGACTGCTAGTAACATAATATTCCCAGGATTGAAGTAGCAGTGCCTAATCAATTTTTCCGCGATAAATGCATTTAAATCTTCAACTTGGTGCCAACCTAACAATGTCAACTCAACTTAATGCCAACCTGACAAAATTATTAATTTAGTTGCCAGTTAACAACTGATTCGAAGAGGTATTCTATCTAGATTATAGTTCTATAGTAACATATGATATGGAAATTTCAATTATAATTAAGAGATTGGGAGAAGAAGAATATACATGCTAAAAGACGAACTTTAAACCCTTAAAAACAACCCTTAGAGTTAAAATATTGCCAAAAGATTTCTTAGTGCGCCTCTAAAGGGCCAACTGAACATACCTACCAAATTTGAACGTTTTTGGTCCGGTAGATTTTTAGTTATGCGAGTGAGTGAGTGAGTGCTATTTCGCTTATATATATATTTATATATAGATTGGACATATTAACATTTAATCATAGTAAGACAAAACGAATGATATTCAAAACGGCTAAAGAAACAATACTAGAGACAAGAGATGGCAGCATAATTTGTATGGATGATGCTAAGGTACTTTTGATTGATTGATTGATTACAAGGAACTTGTCACCAGCGATTTCATATGGATCATTAAAAACTTGATTAATCTATGCAGTTTTTATCATTAGAAGATTGAAGAAATATTGTTGGATACTAAAACTCTAAAATTAGTAAGCTCTAAGTAGCGTTATAGATAAAAGATAGCATCAAACTAGCTTTGCCATCTTCAACTCATTTTCTCACCGGGTATATGCTGAGAAACGATAGCATAAGATAACAAAGATTGCTTATGATATATTTTCTCTATAGTAGTACAAAAAAAGTAATAAGCTCTGTAGTATTTCAAATATACTATTGCTCTATTTAATTGACTGAAAATTTGATTTCCTAATGAATTTGAATTTCTATTATCTTTGATTCTATAAAAAGATACCAATTAGCCATGTAGAAATAACATAGATATGAGGCCAGTAAAATTCATTTATAACACTAGGTGCCGATTAAATTTTTATCGTGATTAGTTTCACGAGAACCAATCAGGGAAGCCTTCTTTTCGAAAAAGCCCTCTCTGATGATTCTCGTGAAATTAATCACGATTAAAATTTAACCTGATTTTTGCAACCGGGCCCAATTATTAAAAAAACCCCGAGAGATCAATTTTGAAGAGTTTTAACTACTATTTTATGTATAATTGATGAAATTTTAGATAATTTTCTAACCTGCATAAATTCGTGACAGTGTAGTGCGAACGAGTCTTGTGTCATGTCTTTGAAGAGTTGGACGACAGAGGCGAAGTCTTCACAGCGCAAAATGTCCTGCTTGTGTTTGCCAATCAACGACAATCCGACTCGAAATAAAATCTTTGAGCCTTCGTAGAAGAGACAATCCCACACGCGTAATGCTGTCTGCAATCAAAATATTACAATTAATACAGTTAATTACTGAAAACACTTCGAGATCAAACACTTGTCAATTTTATTTTCTATTTTTAGCTAAATTGGAATTGATAATATGCAAATAATGTGATATATGGAATTGATAAATACTTGTCTGCAATAACAATATTATTGCAATGAATAGAATAAATCAATTGACGAGAACACTTCAGTATTGTAAATTCTATTTTAGATTTTTAGCTAAATTGGAATTGATAATAAATGCAAGTAGTCTTAGGCTGGCCACTAACGACAGGATATGCATGATGAACATGGGTGTACACACATGTCGTCATGCCTTGTCATCACGTAGGAAAGCTTGAAATAAAATGTTTTGAGGTGAGGTTTTTATATCTTCAGTTATTGTTGTTAATTTTTTTCTTCGCTGCTCTATTTGAAGCTAAATTATTCTATACCATAATTTGAATTTTCCAGTGGTTTATTTATTATTATTGGTTGTTTATTTTATGTTAAAAGCTGCTGTCAAACAGCTGTTTTTGTTAGCTGATCAAAAACATGTATGATGAATATGTGTGAACACACATATATGTCGTTAGTGGCCAGCCTAACAGAGTAACACTACTCATACGGTGTATTCATTAGTGTATTCTAGTATATTCATTACACAGTCAGCGTATTCATTCATTTGTGTATTCTAGTGTATTCATTACAGAGTTACACAATGTCAAAAAATATTCTAAAAATAAAATTACTAGTGATCACCTGGGCTAGAAAACTCGCTCAAAATGCCGCTTGTATTCTGTCAGCTGTTCTACTGAAAGCATTTAAAAGTCAGCAGAAATAGTTCCAAGTTTTATTGAGTTACTCATCATTGCATGCAATTAATAATCCAACTGACAGCTGATTTATAATTACTATAATTATTGTTTTATCCAATTTCAATGTGATCATGTTATATCCTCAAAAAGGACGAAGGATTGAGTACATTTCGTTGGCCAACACCACGTTTCTTCTATTAACATTAAACAATAATGTTTACATAGTATAGACGGGGAAGTGAGAAAAGTCCGCACCATGTACCTTGCCATAGCCAACGTCTGTTCTGGCCTAACATAGCAAAGTTTGAAAAATGTTGAATTATTATGAAAATTAATAGAAAAATCTGGTGTGGCGCACGCACACAACTTTCCTTGCCGTTATGAAAATTGATCACCTGACGCTAGTGTAAACGCGCATCTCAAGTCAAAGATCTGAGCCACCTGGTGACAGTTCAATAACGCTGGATACACACGAGATCTATCTCTTCATAGTAATTGATTTGATAGAATCAACAGTTCCAACAGTTTGCAATTGAATAGATTTCCATGTTCAATCTTTTCCACTCGAAATTTTTCGTTTAAATTGTATCTGAAGCCTGATAATTGGGAATCTAAAATCCAACTTTGCATAGATGGGGCGGAGCTCCTGAAATTTTCACAGATATGGGACTTGTGACAGTTGATGGAGCTTATCAATGACTATTTTAGGTATAAATTTTATCAAAATCGTTGGAGCTGTTTTCGAGAAAATCGCGAAAAATCCTGTTTTTGACATTATCGCCATTTTTGCCGCCATCTTGAATTGCATTTCATCGAAATTGTTCGTGTCGGATCCTTATAAGGAAAGGACCTTAAGTTCCAAATTTCAAGTCATTCCGTAAATTGGGAGATGAGATATCGTGTACACAGACGCACATACACTCATATATACACACACACACCCACACACACACATACAGACCAATACCCAAAAACCACTTTTTTGGATTCAGGGGACTTTGAAAAGTATAGAAATTTAGAAATTGGGGTACCTTAATTTTTTTCGGAAAGCAATACTTTCCTTACCTATGGTAATAGGGCAAGGAAAGTAAAAATTAATTCAACTACTGTTTGTTATTAGAATGTTTAATGATAACGATGAAATAGACTTACTTCGGTAGGTAGTACCTCAGCGAACAGGCACATAAACCATTTAGTAGTTATCACAGTCCATGGTAAACCTACGGAATTTAAATGACTATGGATATCTGGAAATTTTTCTCTGCAAAACAAGGAAAGTTGCAATCATTAAAGAGATCAAGTTTCAAGTTTTTAGTGGGCCAGTTGAACATAGAAGTTACATGAAGCCATGTCTTAATTCACATTGAAGAAACATACAATAAATTACACAGGCACAACAAATACAATAGACAATAACAAATAAAACAGATGAGTTGCATTAGAATCAAGAAGAATTTACAATTAAATAAGATAATTTAGTGGTTTCCTGTACTTTGGTATCATTTTAAATAGACAAAAATCACATTAAATTAAATTGTTGTGATCAGCAATAATGAATTCATCCACTGAATAAAATTAATTCACAATCAGCCAGGACCTAAGTACTTGGAGAAAACGTTTATTTGGCAAAGATCTAACTTGAGTTGGTAGCAAGTTATGGATTTTGTAGTCTATCACAAGGTAGCTCTACTTTGACTTTTCAAGTCTGCATCTTAGTATAATTTATATACTCTCACGGTTTCTTGTGAAGTGACTGTGAATGTCAATATTCTTTAGTAGCTTAACTTGTATCTTTCAAACATTGGTATAGTGAGGTCCACGTTATAATGGCAGTGAAGAAAGATAGGAGAAAAACGTTGCCAAGTCTCTCCATTTTGCCAGTACACAGCTGTTACTCAATTCATCCCATTAAATTCAATCTAATAATAATTATAATTTCCTTGATAAAATAATTAATTTATTGTCAAATTGATCAATGAAATATACTTTTCATAATTTGATTCAAAAATTTGCTTTCATAACTGAGATCAGATTTTTATACAAACCTGGAATGGCGGCTAATTAAAAAGCTGTGATAAAACAATCTGAATTTCAAAAGAACAGAAATTAAGTTATTTGGTAGATATTCTACTCCAATTTCTTTTAAAAATAATAGAAAAATAGGAATCCTATTTAAAAATAAGTAATTTCAATGGATTAATTCTGAAATAACTATTCAATATTATTTATACCGGTACGAGTAGGTCTAACCTATACGGGTAGGCAAACTGAAGCATGGATGAAGTCAATGAAGTCTAGGATGGTTAGTTATCAACTTTTAAAATGTCATTTCAGGTATTTTAATTTGTGTTTCTCATACGGTAATGTTTAAAAATTATTCCATTGTTTCAAAAATACATTTTAAATCAATTATACGACTTGTTTACTCGAGTATTTTGATAGAATGAAGAAAAAAATGGCGACTGAGAATTGTTTGGTCAGTTTTGTACAGTCACTGTCAAAAGTGAATATAAAATATTCTGGCAAATAGACAACATTGCAAAGCGAGAGAGAGATAGTGCTATCTGTTTTGTTGTATGATAGAAAAGGACAGCAACAGTATTGTCAATCGTACACTGCGGTTATAATGTGGACCTCACTATAGATGAATTCATTAAAGACGGACAGAATGCCATTTTTAGAAAGAAGTGGCTTACAGTGATCGAGATGAGAGATACATTGACAATGATTCATAGTCGAAATAAATGTGTATTGTTCATTGCTATTTGGAAGCACAATTTCTCATTTCATAAAATATCATATTGAGCTGGATTCACACACTCACACACAACAGTGACGACAATGAATAGTGAACATTTAATTCTTACAATTTCTAATTGGACTTTTGCCACTCAGCCCGGCCGAGTGAGTATTCACTCGCAATTCCTTCCATTAAAATTTATGGGAATTGCGACCCGTTCAAAAGTCCCGGATAGCAGTAATTTTAATTTCTAACAAGATGGCGCAGTCACGTGACGTGGTCTTGCTGCACTCAAGTCTTGGCGTCATGTAAAATGCATCGTTTGGATTGATACTTTCCATTCTGTATGCATTCTATGTCTCTGTGTTTATGTGAAGGTAATGTAGTGTCTAATCAAAACACATGAAAAACATTTATTGGTCATTAAATTTATATTAAATGAAAGCGACTAGATATTGTCATACATGACATCAAAACCTATTCAAGTTTTGAAATATTATTATGTGAATTGGAAATCTGGTCGCGGATTTAATTATTAAATATAATTATTGATAAAGCGGGAAGATCTCCAATGTACAAAGATGAAACGTGTGTTTTATCACGTTTTGTGAAGGCAATATTATGGGTTTTAGCTCCATGCTATATACAACAAGAGTGAGTTGACTTTTGGTCTGTGAATCAAGGCTGCATGTGTTTTTCACATAAATAGAATTGGAATTTTTTCTTTCGAGGCCCGTATACTTCAACCGTTTGTGGAGTAAGTTGTTGAGTTAAGGCATTGGTTACCTGAAGGATTCTGTCTTGAGTATTCAATTATAGGCTGTCGCAGTCCGGGCAGTTTAAACCTAAATAATTGTATTTTCAGGATTTGAATCTTGTAGGGAAAGCTGGTGTTTTTGATTCAATCAACTGGCAGAGTTTTTTTAATATATATTTTTTTTATTTAAATTCGTGAGCGTTTTAACTGGACCTTGAAGAGCAGGCCAAGGGATTTTAGTTAAGGTAAAGTAAGATCATAGTTAATTGTACATTTTTTCAGATATATAATTCTAAATAGTAATCTTTGTTTATTTTTTATTTATTATTATCATAAACTGAGCGACCACAGATCAGCAAAGCGAATACCCCCTGAAATATTCATCTGATTATTATTTCGTAATAAATTCTAATTATAATTATAATTTCGTAATAAAATAATTTATTGATTTGTTTTTAATATCAAAAACCTGTACGATCTTTTCTTGTTTTTCATTTTCCCACCCTTACATATTTGGTGAAGGCACATCTTGCTTACAATATTGTCAAAGCCACTGGTTTATTTGTAAACCAATTTGAGATACTAGTTTCGGTTGTTACACCATTATCAATCTCTACTGAAACGAATGATTGTCACTTACTTGACTAGTTCGGAAAGCACTTCCATATCAGTTATGACGCCATCCATTGTGGGACTATAGTAGTCGGGTAGTTTATTTTCTACGAGAACTTTGAGCAACCAAAACGAAGTGTCTTCCGAGTGCGTTACTAGCAATAACATACCTGCTACATAGTTCAGGCCCTGCAATTCAAATGTAATGGATCACGATTTATGCAATAAAACTATTCACAATAAACCATGTAAAACATTAAATGTTACATAAAATAAATTTTAAACATTAAATGAGTATAAAATAAACTTTATTGTTCATCAAAAATGTGAAGTGAGATTTACGTTATAAGGTCAACACTTGATTAACATTGGTTTGCTATCCTTGTGGATCATTAGACAAAGAGCATCAAGTGACAATTATTGGCGATAGCTCTAACCTTTTCTAGTTAATATATTTGATCATTATTAACAAGAATTAACAATTAATAACAGACTTGAATATTGTGACCCCACCTGACACCTGAATGGGAAAAGGCTGAGGAGGAGGAGGAGGTGGAGGAGGAAGAGAAGGAGAAGAAGAAGATACCGGGATGACTTTACACCTTTCTACTATGGAAGGCGGTGGAAAAAGAAACTTGGCAAATATTCCGACCTATCACTTGGAAACTTCAATCTCACTATACATCTCTGACACCAGAGATGAGCCAGCCGGGTCACACAATATTAGCATTATTTCTATTCATCACGTGAAAAGTGAGTTTTTGTTGCAGTCAAAGTCGGTCTTTGTCAGGATTCTGGTGCACTGCTAAACTGTTATTATATGTTCAAAAATGACCTCACAATAGATGCCGTTCCAAGTACAACTGCCTTTTCCATAACATATTTTTTACTTCTTGATTCTCCCATCTGACATTCTTGTTGCTGACAAATCCAACCGTGGAGATAATGACAGGAACAGAAAGTTGTGACATTTCCAGATATTCTTCATTTCAGCAACCAAGATACCTTTTCATTGTAATACTGGTCCAAATAGTGGCAGCATGGTATGCCAACATCTATTAGGGCAATCATCATTAAATAAGCACTCGGGTCAAAATCGTCTTTCTGAGTCACGTTTTTATCTTCTAAACTCCGGAGTCTATTAAGTTCTCGACTTATTTGAGTCCTGGACTTTAACGCAGTAAACATGAGGGAAATCCACAATATTTTGCTGTTATATTGTTGGCATTATGGCAGAACGAAAACAGCTGATTAAAGCGGGATAATTCAAATGAGCATGCTCTCCAAATTATTTTGTGAAAATACGTTTCGATTTCTTTGTAGGCCTATTCAAAGCAAAACCTTAACCTGATCCTAACCAGTGATTTTGGAATTATTCTTGGATATTAATATGTTGAATATGACATTGATTAGTAACATTCAGATTGGAATTATTATTTTTCTTTAACATTTTTAGGTTATGTCACAGTAGTTGTAAAATAAGGTTCGTTTTTTACGCATAATTCTAATACAATTTTATTCCAAAATGAACTTGCAATCTATAAATTATGAATTAAGATGGACTAATCCAAATAATTTAGGTATTCCATGACATCTAGTTGGCTTTTTATCTACTCCAAAACAATAACTGAATTGGGTTTGCTCAGTTAAGTCTAGAACTTGATTTAAATCGTACCCCAGTTGAGGGTTTAAAATCACGCTGTTTCAAGTCCTGGACTTGACGAGTTTTGATAAATCCTTGACTCGGAAAGAGGCGAGAATCTAATTCAAGTCCTGGACTTATAAGCCCTTCACTCAGAAAGTGAAATTATAAACTCCAGGGTTTAACGTGATCTCTAAACTCCAGAGTCTACTAAAGTCCTCGACTACGTTAACGCTCTGACTTGGAAAGCCAATTCTCTGACTCCAGAGTTTAAAGACAGTTAAAGTCTAGGACTTAGCTAAATCCCGAGCTCGGAAACCGGCCCTTAGTGTTTTTTAATTTATTGTACAAAACACTATAATCATAATGATATAATAGCCATGGAGGAAAAACTGGGCTGAGCCAGTACCATTTCTCTCAAACATTTTGATAAAAAATTGATGTTGTCCAAAGTATTTTTAGGTTATAAAATCACACTCAACTGCTTCTCCACTTAATTTTCGGTCCAGGAATAGTTTTCCTTTGTTATGGAAAAAGTTAAGTTACTTATCCATAAGGACGATATCAGGCCAATTGTGAGCAACTGTTCTTGTCTGTCAACACTGAGTGATCCCTGTATAAGTTATGTATCCCATTCTCCAATACTGGGGATGACTAGTATAAAGCGGGCAATTAACGGTAGAACATGCATGTATTATAATCAACGAGATGCTTCCAACATTAAATAAACAACCACTGACAATAAATAAACCACTGTAAAATTACGAATTATTATGATAGAAAAATAGAGCAGCGAAGAAAAATAGACAACAAAAAATCGGAGATAAAAACCTAACCTCATAAAATTTTGCTCGAAGCCTTCTACTGTGATGACACAACAATGTATACATGCATATACAGGTACATACATGTGTATCATGCATATCCTACCGTTAGTGGCCAGCGAAATCAATAGTGGCAAAAATGGGCCCGTTCTGAGTACATAGAATGAGGTAAATTGTCTGATTCACAATTAACCAGGTAAAAAGTTCCGCGTCCCATAATGGGAAGAATTATGACAGATTCTGTACCAGAAACCAGTTCTAGTTCCAAGTTCCTGACCCACAGTCAAAGCCTGGTAAGTTGTTACTGCTCCAACTTTCCAAGCTCTCATTGGTCGATTGAATTGTAGTCTGCTTGCTTCTCTGCGCATGCGCTGATAGCTTGTTTGTTTACCATAGCATAGCCATAGAATACATACCCAACAAAATTATGTTTGATAACCATTCGTTGAATAATTTTTTCTCTATAGAAAATTTGAGAGTAATGGAATGAAAGAAATGCACACTTTTCTAGACGGTAGGTTTGTAAAACAGCCTTTCTTCATTCACGCAGCTAGTAAACGACACATTTTGGTGTAAATCAACTTTATAAGTGCGCGCCAAAAGCTAGAACCAACTATTTTGAAATGGCGTTCCATGGAAACATTTTGCACTAGTCACGTGATGGAACAATCTACTGTACACAATGTAATGTTTGTGTTATTATTATAGTATTAACATACGCGTATTATTAACGTTTTATACAGAGTGTCCCAGATAAGGTGTAAACCCCGGCTACCATAGATTCTACATGCAATTTGCAACAAAAAATGTTCAGTAAAATTTTCTCCTATCGACCTTCGTTTTCGAGATACATCGATTTTTCGATATTTTTCAAGTAGGCGTACTTCCAGTCATTAAATCGTCAATATCTCAAGAAGCATTGGTCTTAAGTGAATTTTAAGGACATCGTAGAAAAGAGGACAAAATTTCACATTGATTTGAGGTATAAAACATGCCAAAGTCGATTATTGAGTAGTATTTTTTAGCGGTCAAAGTTGAAAAAGAGTGATTTTTGAAGTTTTTTTGAAAACTTCTGATTATCATTTTTTCTGATTATCTTTCGAATGAGACCAAATACAGGTGTCTAGCTCAAATCCTCGAATCAGAATTTCAATTTAAATTCGATTTTTTAATTAAAAACATTTAATTGAGGGCGTAAAAATACTTTTTCTATAGGAAATTTGGCTGAGAAATTCAATGAAATTGGTTAGAAGTTCGTATCTGCAATTGTTATTGAGATACAAGTTGAAAAAAGTTCAAAGTCTAGGAGGAGGAGCTCAAAAAAGAATTGAAAAATCGAATTTAAACTGAAATTCTGATTCGAGGATTTGAGCTAGACACCTGTATTTGGTCTCATTCGAAAGATAATCAGAAAAGGAAGTTTTTGCGTTATAAAAATTATTTCGTACCCTGGAAAAAAATCGAGAAAAATGTGTCTGAAGTTTTCAAAAAAACTTCAAAAATCACTCTTTTCCAACTTTGACCGCTAAAAAATACTACTCAATAATCGACTTTGGCATGTTTTATACCTCAAATCAATGTGAAATTTTGTCCTCTTTTCTACGATGTCCTTATCGAAAAATCGATATATCTCGAAAACGAAGGTCGATAGGAGAAAATTTTACTGAACATTTTTTGTTGCAAATTGCATGTAGAATCTATGGTAGCCGGGGTTTACACCTTATCTGGGACACCCTGTATATTAATATTCTACCTGGCAATATCCGACGGTGGGATTGTGGTAAGCGTAGGCAGCCAGCACCCTGTAGAGCTGTTGCTGGTGGTTGTCGGTGGAGTTGAAGTAGATGTTGTCGGGAAAGGTGCGAGGCAGGTCGGTGCGGATGATCTCGTCCACCTTCTCGTCGAGTGGACCCTCGAGCATCGCATCGTACAAGTTCGGCTCGAAGTTGGCCTTGAGAGCCTCGGCGCCGCTCACTGCCAACCAAACCTGGCATGTCAGTCAATCAACAGTCAATCACAAAAATCAAATCAAATCTTGAAACATAAATCGTTCAATACAATAATTACACTTGCGGAAAGGTACTTAATGGCTCATATGAATAAAGTTGAGCATTTGCTTATACTTCTAAAATGGAGCATTTGCTTCATTTTCTATGAATAAACGTGAGCAAAACCTTTAGCTCATGCTCATAAAAAAAAAAAATAGTTTGAGCATATGCTCAAAAGTAAAAGCTTTTGCTCAAAATTGTATGAATAAACTAGAGCATTTGCTCAACTTTTGAAGCAAATGCTTCAAAAAAGGTGAGTCTAGTCTAGAGCAGCTAATAATAAAATGGCACAACTAATTCGTATGAGGAAGAGGAAACTATACCAGATACGATCACAACCAATAGTTGAGAACTATAAAACTCTTTTTAGATTCAACCATGATATATATCACCATTATCCCTACAAAATAATAAATAGAAAAGATGTTATAAAGACCTGTTATAAAGGTAGCCATCACAAAATAGGAAATAGGCATTTAAGAAGATGAGAGTATAGACGATTATAAGAAGGCTATTGATATCTTAAGAATATGCTGAAGATTATTATAGAGATGACATTTTTCACGCTATTATTTCAAAATTCTAAATTCAACTAACCTATAACTCTATTTATAAATAGAAAACAGAGCAGACGACGCAAACACAAGCGGTGCACCCTACTTACATATTTAGCGATTCCGTGAGCTATAAAAACAAAGTAAGGCTACAAAAGCGAATCAGCTGATGAAAAATCTTTAAAAAACGTGAGCATTTGCTCCAGAATTCAGGAGCATAAGGTAAGATTATAAGGTAAAGGTTATTCATATAAAAATGAGCAAATGCTTTTGCTTCTACCTTTTGCTCATGAGCAAAACCTTATGCTCTATGCTCTTGCTCATGAGCATTTGCTCTGGTTTTATTCATATGACCCACTGTGCCACATCTACAAATTTGTCCAGTCGCTGAGCCTGATAATTCAACGTGGAGTCCAGTGGAGTAAATGAAGTAAATAAATAATTCATCGTAGAGTAAATGAAGTCGAGTGAAGGCCAGCGCTGACAAACCGCCCGTCCACACCACACACTGGCGCTGATCGACATTGGCTGACTTTTCAACAAGTTCCAATAGCAGCAGGAGACCTGCCGCTGCCGTCCAGGCGATTTCAAGCACTACCTCCGTAAACAAAGCCATAGTGCATTCTGGTGACGTCAGCACAGGTAGGACTACTCACCACCTCCTACACCAATAAAAACACTAACTCACATTTGTTGATTCCAGCTGATATATATCAGCTAGAGTAAGGTCCACGTTATAATGGCAGTGGATAAAGATAGAAGAATAGCGATGCCGATTCTCTGCATTAATTATATTTCTACACTGTCAAAATAGTAACTATTTAAATAACTGTTATTTGTGCAACTAGTGCGCAAAGTGACAGTTTGCTGCACCAAAAGAAACGTTTACGCACGAGCCGTAGGCGAGGGCGGAATGGTTTCTTGAGTGCAGCAGAGGAACTTTGCGCACGTATTTCACATTAAATTTTTCCTACAGTTACCATTGAATATAAAAAGAGTGGTTGATTATGGGTAAAATGATGGCTGAAATCCATCAAATGTTTGTCTGTATAATTTTGCTATTGATAACAACTTTTAATTTATTTTAAACTTGATAATCCAATTGAAAATTTGAATAATTTTGAGTAAATATTAATTTCTGAATAACTTTTCAACCAATCAATTTATGAATGAAAAAATATTATTTGAAATAATGAATAATTTTAATAATATTCAAATGTATAATTTAATGAGTTCTCATTTTTATTTATTTGAAAATCAGAAAAAATATAGATAGAACAAATTCGCATTCAAAATACACGCCAACAATGTCAACAGCTGATTGAGATGGCTGCAAAATAATACGCCAAGTATTAAGAGTACGCAAAGTATTGCGCACTAGTGCGGAAAAGTGATTCTTTACGTTCTGTAATCAGTGCAGGAATGGTCACTTTTCAAGGTAACTGTAGGAAAACATAATTGACATCGTTATGGACCTAAAAAAGGATAGTACCACCGGCTTTGTCGAATGATAGACAAGGATAGCAAAACCAAAGTTGATCAAATACTATCATTATAACGTGGACCTCACTATAGTGTTTTATTGGTGTAGGAGGTGGTGAGTAGCCCTACCTTTGCTGACGTCACCAGAATGCACTATGGCTTTCTTTACGGCGGTAGTGTTTCAATGCGCGCTGAGGAAATTGCTGGTGGAGAACCCATTGTATACTCTCAGTGAGTTCTTAATGTTGGTTAAGACGCTGGTGAGTTCATATTTTGTCTTTATCAATAGTCTTTTCTGTTTTCTTTTTCATTTTTTGACGTGTTCTTGTGGTTTCTGTGATCATATTATAGACTTGAAATAATATAAATCACTTGCGGAAAGAATCAACAGTTTGTATTATAATATTGTAGAGCATCTCCTTTTTACTTTCCTTGCCCTATTACCATAGGTAAGGAAAGTATTGCTTTCCGAAAAAAATTAAGGTACCCCAATTTCTAAATTTCTATACGTTTCAAGGTCCCCTGAGTCCAAAAAACTAGTTTTTGGGTATTGGTCTGTATGTGTGTGTGTGTGTGTATATATATGTATGTGTGTGTGTGTGTGTGTGTGTGTGTGTGTGTATATGAGTGTATGTGCGTCTGTGTACACGATATCTCATCTCCCAATTAACGGAATGACTTGAAATTTGGAACTTACGGTCCTTTCCCTATAAGGATCCGACACGAACAATTTCGAACAAATGCAATTTAAGATGGTGGCTTAAATGGCAAAAATGTTGCCAAAAACAGGGTTTTTCGAGATTTTCTCGAAAACGGCTCCAACGATTATGATCAAATTCATACCTAAAATAGACATCGATAAGCTCTATCAACTGCCACAAGTCTCATATCTGTAAAAATTTCAGGAGCTCCGCCCCATCAATGCAGATAGAGTCCCAATTATCAGGCTTCAGATACAATTGGAACAAAAAAAATCAAGTGGAGTAGATTGAGCATGAAAATCTCTACAATTAATGTTCAGTAACATTTTCACCTAAAATTGAAAATAAGCTTTAAATTCGAGAAAATGTGATTATTCAATTGCAAATTATTGTTGATTCTATTAAATCATTCACTATGAAGAGATAGCAGACCTCATGTGTGTCTCCAGCGTTATTGCCCTGTCACCAGCTGGCTCAAATATTTGAATAGTAGACTTGAGATGCGCGGGAACAATAGCGTCAGGTGATTAATTTTCATAACGGCAAGGAAAGTTGTGTGAGTGCGCCACACCAGATTTTTAATATTGTGTACATAAAAGCCCTATAATTTAATTGTTCGTCATAATTATGAAATTGCATTAAGGGAGCAGCGCTCCCGCAGTATATGACACGTCAAAGTTTAATATAATATAATACGGTACTACTATCCTTCATGTAACACAACAAATTTCACACATTAATCAAACATTAACCAACAAGAAAGTCTGCTAATCTGTAAGGACACAATACAATAAGTCTTATTGAATAAAATATAGCCTAACTTGAGATATCTTCTTATTCTATCTTTTCTCTTTGCTCATAACTTATGTGGTATGTGGGCATCACTCTTAGACTGGGCGTACACCGGTTAGTCAAGACAAGACTATAGTGAGGTCCACGTTATAAAGGCAGTGAAGAAAGATAGGAGAAAAACGTTGCCAAGTCTCTCTATTTTGCCACTGACTGTACACAGCGGTTACTCAATTCATCCCATTAAATTTAATCCAATAATAATAAATTATCATTTCCTTGATAAAATAATCAATTTAATGTCAAATTGATCAAGAAAATATATTTTTTCATAATTTGATTCGAAAATTTGCTTTCATGACTGAGATCAGATTTTTATTTTTATACAAACCTGAAATGGCGGCTAATTTAAAAAGCTGTTATACAATAATCTGAATTTCAAAACAACAGAAATTGAGTTATTTGGTAGGTATTCTATTCCAATTTCCTTTAAAAATAATAGAAAAATAGAAATCCTATTCAAAAATAAGTAATTTTAATTGATTAATTATGAAATAACTTTTCAATATTATTTATACTGGTACGAGTAGGTCAAACCTATACGGGTAGGCTAACTTAAGCATGGATGAAGTCTAGGATGGTTAGTTATCAACCTTTAAAATGTTATTTCAGGTATTTTAATTTGTGTTTCTCATAAGGTGATGTTTAAAAATTATCTCATTGTTTCAAAAATACATTTTAAATCAATTATACGACTTGTGTACGGTACTCAAGTATTTTGATAGAATGAAAAAAAAATGGCGGCTGAGAATATGGTTTGTTCAGTTTTGCACAGTCACTGTCAAAAGTAAATATAAAATATTCTGGCAAATAGACAACATTGCAAAGCGAGAGAGAGATAGTGCCATCTGTTTTGTTGTATGATAGAAAAGGACAGCAACAGTATTGTCAATCGTACACTGCCATTATAATGTGGACCTCACTATAGTCACGTTTAGTCACAATACTTCACATAGTTGCTTATGAAGACATGTCTAATTGCAATGACTAATCAGTGTGAGTTTCGTCATAAGCAACAATGTGAAGTATTGTGATTAAATTTGTCTGATCGTGTCTTGTATTGTCTTTACTAACTGGTGTGTGTCTAGCCTTAGCTGGAAAAGCACAAATGACAATAGAAAATACTTGAAAAAATTACTTAATTTCAGGTTAACTAGTACTTACCGCTCCTCTGTGTTCACTAGGAATTCCCTTCCGTATGTAGCGTTTAGCCAGGCGGCTTTTGGAGAATGTTCCTGCATCAATCATCAGAGTCGACCATTTCTTGGCACGCTTGGCTAGCACCTTCAGGTATTGCGACATGAAATCTTCGTACGACTCATAGTCAAAGTCTGAGGGTCGCTCGAACCCGTACTCATCCACTTTGCTACAACAAAAATATGAATACAGTCAAGTATTTCAACTATTTCACTAACACCTGCTCTATAGTGTGGTCCACGTTATAACTAGTAGTTCTGAGAACAGTAGACCTCATGCAGTATTCTCATCCACAAGTACTTGATTGAAATTGTAGACCTTATGGAAATACAGCAATAGACTCCACACATCTGTGTAATCACTTGTCAGCTGATTTATGATGAATAATTCTAGTCTGATTTTTACTCTAATATTGGCGTATGAAGGAGGCTTCTTTTTCCTCTTATGTTATCCTTGAAATGCAAAATTTCCAAAAACCTTGTATATACTGTACGTCGACGCGCAATTAAAAAAGGAACATATCTGTCAAATTTCATGAAAATCTATTACCGCGTTTTGCCGTAAATGCGCAACATATAAACATTTAAACATTAAGAGAAATGCCAATCCGTCGACTTGAATCTTAGACCTCACTTCGCTCGGTCAATGACAGTGTTTGATTAGCAATGTTATTGTTATCCTTGTCTTTCATTCAACAAAGCGGATAGCGCTATCTCTTTCTCTCTTCGCTCTGTTGCCAGATCGTCTTTTAACAATGTAGAATTGATAATTAATTGACAAAATAATTCATCTTAATCATCAAAGTTCATTATGAAATTATTGATAAATACAATGTATTGCTTAATAAACTATAATTGCTTATTTTAAACAAGAATGAACAGTTAATATTTCATCAATAAACCTAAAATCACTTTACTTATATGGGCTACTTTATTAAAATTGATGAAAACAATATAAAAACTTGTACCCTTTTATTCAAAACTTTAAAATATTTTAACGACTAGTTTCGACCATTGGTTATTCTCGAATTAAAATGTGAAAAATAAACAAGTTGATACTAGATAATATGAACATAATACGTGTGATATGATACACGTATGATACGATACATGATATATATATATATATATATATATATAATATGAACATTATATTATCTATACGTTCATATTATCTAGTATCAACTTGCTTATTTTTCACATTTTAACTTGAGAATGACCAATGGTCGAAACTAGTCGTTAAAATATTTTAAAATTTTTAAGAAAAGGGTACTACAAGTTATTATATTGTTTTTATTAATCAATAAACCTGTATCTGCTACCGTCCATAGAAGGCATTGACAAGACAGAGGTTCGGCAAAGGTTTTCTCCATCTTTCTCCACTGCCATTATAACGTGGACCTCACTATAGTAGCCTACATGGGTTTCACATCGTTGAGTAGGTTAAATTTTAGACTGAGGCTGCTGGAGGGGGGACCGCATTATACGGGACTTGCAGTTTTCAATTGGCTGACAGATGAACTGAAGAATATTGTAAGTCTCGGTAAGTTCATTGTTGCAATGAAAGATGTCTTGGTGGATGCATTTATTGTATGTCTGTATTCATTGAGAAAGTGCTATGATATTTTCTCGGTTCTCATTGAGCTGAATGCTCAAGTGAATGATTTTTGTGTAATAATTATTCATTAATTAGCATTTGAACGAATGCAATTTCTAATTAATTTCCATCTGTTAAAGCTTTGACATTATTTATTGATGTCATATTATGATGAGAGCTACACTCTGTAGAACGAAAACCTTTTCCCTCATGATGTGAAATCATTCGACATGTACACCGTTGGAGCTATGCTCATTCAAGGCGGTATAATGCTACGAAATAATAATAATAATAATAATAATAATAATAATAATAATAAAATAATAATAATAATAATAATAATAATAATAATAATATAGCACAAATTAAATTTCATAAATTAAACCAAGAGCCAAGCGCATCCAATTTACATTTTCATAGCTTACAATTTTTAGATTCCATCAGAAATGGGAATTAATGATAATTCAAAATGATAGTATAATTGAATAATGTCTTCTTTTCCTGTGTCTTGTTTTTGTTACTGTGGGCTGTGTCTATTTTGTTTCGACCATTTAGAGTTTTTGACAAGTTTCAGATCCCCCTGTTCAGGTGGGAAGTGGATGCTATTTAATCTATCTATCTATAGTATTACCAGTGGTAACTTACATCCCCGCTGACCATCCCCCCGCGAGAGGGTGGCCCGATAAAGAGCCCGGATTGATATCATGTTCCACTTGACCCGGGCCAGGGGCACGAACTGATAATATTATAATAATACAGAGTGGACCACGGAAAACGGACAGTTTTGAATCTCTCAACTCACCACAACCTGCCATTTAGTCGCAGTGGTCAAAAAATCATCGCGTGTTTGTATAAGACACATTTGTAGAAAGTGGTGAATCATTATTTGAAACTGAACTCAACATCCAAATCAGCAAACGTACGACGTTCTTGTTATTCTACTGACAGGCTTCAACTTTTAGGTACTGATTCACCACTTTTTATAAATATAAGCAAACACGTGATGATCTTTCGACCACAGCGGTATAATAGCGACTAAAAGGCAGGTCGAGGAGTGGGGAGTCGAGTGACGTTTCCCCTTCCACAGACCCACCAGCCATCCTTTTCCCGTGGTCCACCCTATATTATCAGTAGAAATATGCAATTTGAGTAAATTCCAAACAAAAAGAGATTGAAAATTTTAAGCATCATCAAGCAATGGATGGAGTTATGATATCCTAGCATAATTCTGATAAAAACATTCAAAGGTGGAAAATAATAATTGTAGTATTTTCGTTTCTTGAGAGGCAACTCTATTATTTATTTATTCATTTATTTGAATATGTTATGCCTTTATTACAGAAATAATAACAATGTTATCTGCAGATATTGAGACAGTTGATGTCTAGAAAAAATTCCAGTTCCTATTGTTTGTCCAATAACTGTTCAAACAAATATCTTGAATTAAATTACCAGATTAGCTATTTAATGACTTCCTTCCCAACACTGTGTAAACATTGGAGATAAATTATTTTATTTTCCCCATTGAATTCCTGAATGGGGTTATAGTAAATTTATCGTAGGTTACTCATCAAATACATGAGTAACAGACGGATAATAGTTTCATATCTTATATGTATATAGCCTACTATATTATAATTATAATATAAATGTAATATATTGTAGCAGTGGGGGTTGAGTAAATATAAAAATACTGAATTTCATATTCGATGATTCTGACAGTTTCTAATTGTTGTGCTAGTCGGATGTCCAGTAAAACTTCCGCGCCAGTAAACAGCGAGTTGTAAGGTTGGTTTTGGAGTTTGAGTTGTAAGGATGGTTTTGGAGTTTTTAGAGTGTTCCATGAGTTTTGACTTTTGAGTGAGTTTTGTGTATGTTTCGTGAGTTTTTATTTTGTGAGTGGGCTACCAAGAAACAAAAATATTCTGATTAGTATAGAAGAGAGAATAGTTTCCTTCCATTACATGTATTTATTAATTTGATTGAATTTCAATAGTACTATAGAAAAAAGATAGCACTAGGAGATATCCCATGGTATAGCGCGTATGTATGTTCTAAATTTCACTGTTATCTCAAGCCGATATTCCTAGGTAGTTTTTTTTTGTGAAGCAATGTGTCGCTGGTAGTCTCTCATACTGTGCCGTTCTTACACTCTCACGCCAACAAGACAGTAATAATAGACAATAATCAGCTCGAGTTAACATAAATCGGCTTGAAATTTGGAAAATAGGCTAAGCCACCTTCTGGCTAAGAGGATACCTATTATCTTCTTATGCTATTTTTCTCTATATTTTATGTCAGTAGGCTACGTAGAGTGATATTTTTCTAATCAAGCCTTCTTGACGTTTTTTTTTTAATTTGACAATAATAATTATTCATCATGTTCGTGAACAAGTATGCTACTCAAGATACAGAGCCAATGTGCTATCCAGAAACAAGTCACTGTGGAAGCCTGCAGGATACATAGAATCCTAGGTTTTTATACCTATATTTTTATAAATCATTTACACTAGTAGTTCTATGAACAGTAGACCTCGCGCAGTTATAACGACGTCCCAAACCATAAGCACATCCACACTGATA
The DNA here is from genome assembly GCF_014356525.2 of Nilaparvata lugens. Lineage (NCBI taxonomy): Eukaryota > Metazoa > Arthropoda > Insecta > Hemiptera > Delphacidae > Nilaparvata > Nilaparvata lugens. Next base: position 27,681,567 of record NC_052516.1, read on the forward strand.
CACTAACTATTTATTTGATCAGATCATGCTTACACAGGATTTAATTATCATATATAACACTTTCCGGAATTTAGCGCGAGAAAACCAACCAGAAGACATCAAGGCGCCCAGATGAGATGTTATAAGTTCTTTGCATCCTTTAATAGTGCATGAAAATTGCATTCAATGAGGCATGCAATTTATAGTCTACACAGCTGTTAATTTTTTACCAAGTTACATTGAGATATTGAACTGCATGCCTCATGGCATGCAATTTATAGTCAAATCGACAGCTGATTTATGATGAATAATTCTATAGTCTGATTTTTACTCTAATTTTGACGTATGAAGGAGCCTCCTTTTTCCTTTTATATTATCCTTGAAATGCAAAATTTCCAAAAACCTTGTATATACGTCGACGCGCAATTTAAAAAGGAACATACCTGTCAAATTCCATGAAAATCTATTACCGCGTTTCGCCGTAAATGCGCAACATATAAACATTAAGAGAAATGCCAAACCGTCGACTTGAATCTTAGACCTCATTTGGCTCGGTCAATTATCATAGTTTCAAAAATTAAAAACAAAATCCGAACTCTTAAGTTAAAGCCTAGTTATATTTCTTAGAACATTACTCTCGCTCTGCATTATAAAATTCATTAGGTAGGCCTACGGTAACACGATAGATAGGCCTATATGTTTTCATTGGTGTTGAATAATATTGAGGATTTGGGGAAAGTAGGACATTATCATGATTACCGAGGAAAGAGACCCGGACATTTTTTTTCGGGGGGCCTCGGTCGGGAACCGTTATTACGCTACTGCCTAAAATAGTTTAATTCAAGATTCAATTCTTGAAACGTAGTAAAGTAGCATTTATGTCTCTATATTGAATGTCCAAAATAATCTTACTCAATTTGATAAGTATGAAATTAAAACAGTAAATTTTCTGATTTTATCTTTATGAGTAATAAACTAGGAATTAGTTCTTTGTCATCTTTAAAATTTTGTTGACTTCCTGGTAGAGTAGTAGGCCTATTTGAAGGACCAATGTAGAAATAAAAATTAACTTACTTTCTATTTTAAGTCTTATATCATTATATTGTCATGATTAAACTTTGAAGATTGAAACACTCTTTATCTATGTAATTTTAAGATGAAAATGCACAAAATAGACTGTTTGCAAAGTGTTTATAACCTAAAATTGTAGCTCCAAACAAAGACAAACCGCTTACCTGAATCTCGAATTAGCCATTGTTGAAGATTAACTAAACCACATTTCAAAGTTCAAACTATTTTTCCTATACTCATTGAAATTCCTAATAGTCATTAATTCTAACATCTAAATGCAAATAGAAAGAACGAGTTACGAGATCGAGTGGAGAACGAGATGAAGATTGAAGAACGAAGAAGCAGGAGGAAGTGGAAGGAGATCATGAGTCATCAGCGGAGGAGTGAGTGTTCTTTTCAAGAACTTATCTCATTTGAACGTCCATTGTGAAGCGGCAAATTTAAATTATACAATACTTTTAACATTTTCTTAATGATCCTTAGCCTGTTTTATTTTATAAAAATCAATTCAAAAATTATTTCTAAATTTGATATTTGAATTATGGTATGTATCTGTATTTGTGAATGAACTACTCTACATGAAAATCAATGGCATACAGATAAATTATTATAAGTTTTATTTGTAAAACCAACACTGATAACTCAATAATGCACTCCGTTCTAATTTTTGATAACGTTGGAACATTCCTCTACGATATCGTGCAATTTAATAGAGTGAATAATGATAATTCGTTATCTTGGAAAATTGAATTTAATCAATGCTTCAATAAAATAATGATCTAGACTACCAAAAAACTGACAAACGAAATAGGCTAGTATATTTCGCACCTAGGGTCGAAAATGTACCTACGTTTTCCGACTCGAGATCGCGGTTTTCCATAGCCACCTCTAATACAAGGACCCGGCCGACGATATTGCAACGTCGCAGCGTAGGCCTAGAATCTAATACATAATTCGTGAAAGAGATCAGCTGGTATTTTTAAAAATATTCTTCACCAATCATGTATCAGATTCTAGGCCTACACTGCGACGTTGCAATATCGTAGGCCGCGGCCTCGTATTAGAGGTGGCTATGGGTTTTCAAGTTCGAGACGAAGTCGAGAACTTGAAGCGTTCGAGAGCCGGAAAAACATTTTTGCCCGTGTTGCGAACGCTATTTTTCGCCACACCAAAAAAAAAACTTCCCAATAAGAAATTGAAAAATTAATAAAATTCAAACAGCCTATTTTGATAGTTTGAATCTTGGTTATGACAACTTTTACTGTCAATTAATTTCAATATTACTAATTAATAATTTACAATAGTGACCATATTTTTATACTATTAATATTTCGAATAATTGTTTGAATTTTTATAGCTCACGCTTTGCGCCCGGTGCAATATCTCATGGATAGATGGATGAATAGAATTTTCATTACTATTTTGAAATAATGTGATGAAAAAATTAATATAATTGCATATTTCACAGTTTTGTCTCAAAATATATCTAAAAAATTGATTGAAATTTTAATTATGGTAACTAATATAAAAAATAGCTAATAAAAGTCGAAATTCATCGACAAAAAAAATGTCATTGACCGAGATTCGAACCTAGATCATGGTTGTTATTCACTGAGATTTGAGTTCTGTTGTAATACGCCTTTACGCTCTCGGCTATTGCATATTGTTGATCAGAGGCCTGACTGATAACTCTTAGCATACACGTAATACTGTAAACTAGACTTCTAAAAAAGTTTACTTCACTCCTAAAAAGCGTACAACCTTTGACTATAGAAAGAAGGTTGTTCTTTCTATAGAAGAAGGTTCTTTCTATAGAAGAAGGTTCTTTCTATAGTCAAAGGTACAACAGACTTTGGCTCATGACTTATATTATTAAAATTAATATTATTATCTGTTTCACAATAAAATTTTCACTCTGAATTAAGTCAGGTAACGTATGAAGGCTACTATAATATAGTGTATAGCGGCATATTAATTTGAAGCCGGTTTGCCGGCATTTTCACAACAAAATATTAGAGAAAACATTCGAAGATTCAATCTTGAGTGGGCCTGATGTTTTCTCTATATGGTTCAATATTAAAGAAAAATTATCTAAAAGTTTTAATAATGAATTACGGAAAAATTATTAGGAATTTTTTAGTCAAGGCTGAGTTTCACCAGTAGGCTTACCTTAAACTTCAGATCTCTGCTGTATTTTCTTGTTATTATAGTTGATTGTATTGCATTAAGAAGTGGAATTCGATAATAAAAAAGAAACAATTATTACTCTACCTCACTTTTAAATATTGATACAATTATTGTACTTTGATTTCAAATTCGATTCTTCACTTTTAAATACTTGCGATACGTACCTTTCTGACAATGGACAATGCAACCATTGTATTCATTGTTTGATATCAAAAACACAATAATAAATATTAAATTATTAAACAGTAATTTATAAAATATATTATAGACATAATACCGAGATTCACGATACATAATTATATAGATTATTACAGTCGTTATGAGATTATCTCTCTATGATTTTTGTGAGATCGGACACGATCAGCTGTTATTCAAGGTCATTTTACAGCCCTAGGGCCGTAAAGTTTTACCGGCCTGGTCGGAAAACAATCACTTTCGGCCTCCATATGACGCACGTAAACCAGCTCATTACATCCAAGTGTGGCGAAAAATATAATTACCGTACTGAGAACAACGCCAGTAACTGACATTTTTTTAAATGGAAGCAATTATTACATAATGCAACCAAATTTTGAGATTAAAAGTAAAAATATAGTAAAAAATTCTCGAGATCTTAAGGAAAATTAGAACTAGTTAATTTTGCATCAGACTACTTTGCTGGAAGATAAAAATTTTTAAATTGTGTACTGTACATGTTGATAGCTCAATATTTTGATTTTGGTCTTTATTGTTAATGATTTTTTTTACATAGGCTATTCGGTTAATTGAACTTACCATTCCCCTTCAACTCCTACAAAGTAAGAAACCCGCACTATTTGTGAAGCACGGCCTCTAAAGCTTGATCGATAGGAATCATGATGATTGTTTGCAAAACTGGCACTAAACATGTTACATTCATGAATGTGAAATGTTTTCAACTTCAAAGTTTATTCACATCAGTCAATGAGGTCGAATTTCTTAGAACAAAACCTCGTCGATTCACTTGTCGATTCGTACTTGTGAATCATTTATATATACAGGTACCGTACACATGTGTGCATTACATAGACCTACACAACGCATTCGTGTTGTAGCATAAATTAACAAACAGAATCTTCGAATTTGAAGCTATCATGTTAACAAAGATGTTATCACTTGCATTGATCGAGTAGTATAACATTTTTTGAGATGTTCATAAAATTTGAGAATGATGAAATAATGTAGTATTTTTGTATAAACTGTTAAATTCTTTAATTATTGAAATTAGACAAAATATTTTATGTGTTTTATAAAGAATATTCAATATTCTATGAGTTTTGCAACAATGCACAAAGGCCCAAAAAATAACTAATAATAATTTTTCCGTAGAAGTTTTTTTGGAGAAATATTTTATTTGCCTTCAAATTCAAAGATTCTGTTTGTTAATTTATGCTTGCAAAATTGTTATTCTCATCTCCTTAAGTAATAAAAAAACTAACAAGAATAATTATTCCAGTATTAATTTTTCCACTAGCAGTTATTGTACAGTAGGCTACAGTATTAGGTACTGATTTTTCTTTACCAAGCAGTTTTTTTCGTGATTCTTAAGACGAGTATATACCTACCTAAGTTAAATTAATATTGTAAATGCTTCATGAAAATGAGTGTATTCATTATTCGGAATGAATACAGTTTCTAATACCATCACAAGTGGGCGAAAACTGAAGCCCTGCGTTTCAATTAATTATTTCTTTTCTGGGCTGAAAAGAATAACATTAGTTAAAGTGGGAGTGTTCACACATTTGAAGTCTACCGTGTGAAAAGTCCCATAGTAATTAATGGGGTTCTCTTTCTGTTTAGCAGAGTGTGAATAAATTGGAAAGCAGTGCTTCAGTTTTTTCTATCGACCAGAGCTTATGCTTCTGATGATGAATATTGAATGCATTTTGCTCTATTTATCATAGCTTATCCTTGTGATTCTTAATGAATCATTATTTCTTTATAACCCAAATAAAGTTAAAAATTCTTGTATAATATACTGTATTTTAAAAGATTTGAATTTCCTACAATACCAATAAATACGGTACCTTGAATTTTATAAAATTTATTGAAACAGTGTGTATGTATATCAGTTAAATTTGGAGATGTTTTGACTAGAGATAATTACAAGAGATTCATTCTGCCATATTTATTATTAAAACAGAATACTTTCGCTACTATATTATTGTTATTCAGCTTTGTTACCTCTAAATGTCATGACAAGAACAAGTAAAATCCAAGGAACTTGATCTATTTTGGTAGAATATTATTAATATTGTAGAACATGTTAAATCAATATTGCGGAACTTGAAATTTGTAAATTTTTTATACGATTGGATAAATCTCAAGGCTTTTCAATTAATATTAAATTTCCTTATAATAGAATACCGTATGGATAAACATAGGAAAAAATAAAGTCATGTTACCGTACACTTTTGTATAAAAATCATAGATTTTATTATAAATTGTATAAAAAATATCTATTATTGCATCATTGAAAGAATGTATATCATCCAAAAATATCTTTCAAGATCTTTTAAACTTGATAATAGGAATTGAAGCATATATTAACAGTACTAATTTATGATATTGCATTTACAATAATAAGTATCATGGCTTATGAATACATGGATTTGTAAAAATAATAATTTTAAAATTAAAAGTATTTCTGCTTAGATTATACAGAACAATAACTTAAAACTATGGCAAACAAAGTGTTGGTGATACTATTTATACAAAATGTAAGTAAACTATAAAAAAATATATTAAAAAAATCTCATTAACACTACATAACTACATCGAACACAACAATAGATATTGTATATTTTTATAAAAAGGGGAAACAATAAATAATAACAATAATATCATCTAGAAAAAACGTACAATATAAAATATAGGCTATACTATAACTATGCAATAAACATGGAATAATTACATAAAAATACATATTTGACAAAATACAACACGAGTGAAAAATATATGTTATCCTAAGCTATTATTTACATTATTAAAGTACCTACTTAGGGAAAGATAATAATTCTTATACAGTGCAGTCGTGAAATTGATCAGACTGAGATTGATAAATCTATTTCAAAAATGTATATAAATTCAAATGTTTCAATCCGTTATCTAGTTTGTAGCTCATTTGCCTTTGTGAATCCACTTCCTGTAGTTGAAAAAAGATTGTAACGCCAAAGTGAATATAGTCAATCGCAGTAAACTGTTTGGAATTTACAATAAATAAATTCACTCCATTGTTAAATTAAGATTGACTGTATTACATAGTTTGATACTTTGGCTAAATTAATATTATAATCATAATTCAATATGTATACTGATATTTTCAGATTCCTTAAGTATTTTGAATATTGATGAATGCACTGAATAAGAAACATATCTCATTTAACATTAACTCCAGATAGCTTGCTGGTATACAGTATACGCTAATTTAAAATACCGGTACCCAGAAAGTTACAAAATTAATTATTCATTCGTCATGGTGTAAGTTATCACTTATGTTATCACAAATTATCTACAGATAGTTTATTAAATTGCAAATAGTTCACCGAATTCAAATAATGCATGTTGAATAAATAGGTAGCGTAGGCCTATCCAACGTAAATATATTAGAAATTCAGTTGATCATTTTAAAATTCAGTTTGAAATAGGAGTTTTATATCATATCAATATAAATGCAGATACCTCAAAAAATGTTGGAAAACTGTTACTTTTAGCAACATTAAAAATAGGTTCTTGCCGGATTAGAAAATTGTATTGATAATTATTCAATGATAAATAGGCCCAATCGGTTATAAAATCTCCATCCTGATATCACAATACGATAATTGTTGTAAATTGTTATTCGAAGAGGATTCTATAGGCATTTGAATAAAAAATCTAAAAGAAAAATATTAAAAAGAACTATATAGTGTGATGTATAGCCTATCAATCTCTCATTTGAAATGATTCTCATACGATGGTATTTTAACTGAAAAATAAATACTGGTACCTCCTCAATATAATATGTTGTCAAAAAACAGTTGCAAATAGTCTCATAGACAATTCCAGTAACTGAGTGTATTTCAAGTTGAATGGTAAGTTACAACTGATGAGTTCTTTAATTCGACTCTGGGTACAACATCATTTTCTTATCTTTGGTTGACAAAATTTCACTCCTTTTCAGGATAAATTTCTTATAATATTTTAGGGTTTTTTACAAAATTGGCAAGATTTGGCCACTAAAAGTAAATTGTGTAACTTTCCAATGGTGGGTAGGTTTCAGAATTATTTAATTAATTAACTTTGATTATATAATAATATATTATATAGGCCTAGGTTATTGTTTTTATTTTCATAAATTTTTCATTGGACGTAAAATTGTTATTAATAGTAGTTTGGCAAAATAGATTATAAAGTTTAGTTTACAAAAAAATTCGTTCTGGCAGTGTTCACGTAATACATTTTGTTTTTCACAAATAATATGTCTTAGGATATTCATATTTTTTCGTCTCAATTCAACTTATCTTTTTATTTCGGTATTTTAGTGATTTTTTTGGCAGTGATTATTCACTTCCAAGCTTTAACCATTTATATTCCCAACTTTGGTAGTTAGGTTTGAAAGTGATTGATAGAGTACCGTATTTAAAAAAAATACATAAGCAAAGGTTCAAGATCAGACTAAAGTGTACCTATGAGCATAAATTGTCTTGACGAAACTTACTATACCTAATGAGGTATACCACGTTATAATGACAGTATTTGATCAACTTTGGTTTTGCTATCCTTGTCTATCATTCGACAAAGCCGGTGGTACTATCCTTTTCTAGGTCCACAACGATGCCAATTATGTTTTTGACAGTGTAGAAATATAATTAATTAATGCAGAGAAACGGCATCGCTATTCTTCTATCTTCATCCACTGTCATTATAACGTGGACCTCACTATAGTTACTTATTCTTATTCTGTGATATTATGCTCAGTATAAGTCCAACACTGAATTATCAAGTTTGAATCAGAAAGGCTAGTGGATGAAACCAAGCTATGGACGCATTTATGGTTTGTTTTATTCCGAGTTGAAATCGCCAGATGATAAAAATTACTTTAAACTTTTACTGTTTCTATGTCCTTAGATAGTAGGGCCTACAATAACTATATTCTCCAATATAGTTATTTCAGTAACATTAGTTACTGTATTAGGGCCTAACATGTGAGATTCTTGATTAATGACATTACCGACTCATCGTAAAATAACTATAAAATTCTGTAATAATGTAAGTGAATTAGAGAATAATATAGCCTACAGTAAATGAATTATTGAAGAATTTTGAAAATTATATGGAATTTGGCTTGATTACATAAGGGAATGCTTCGTATATTCACACAATTTATCGAAAAATATAGATATTAGATTAAACAAGGAAAATAGCCTACTTGGATAAAATGATACAAATTTGAAAAATGAGTTTTATAAAATATAAATGATAAAGGATGATAAATTAAAATACAAAACGTCAACAACAGACATTACATTCAAAAATAAATCATGTCTTAAAATTCTAATGGTTGATTTGAATTGAAGGCACATTATTTATCCAAATGGTGAATTGAATAAACATGATAAAATTGTAATACTGATAGTAAGAAACAATATCAACAAAGAATAAAATATCAATAGATTAACAATGGAAAGAAATCAACAATAAAATATGAATTTTCAATTAATATTTTATATCTTTCTTACAATAACAATGGTATTGCTTAGAAATAAATTGTACTCAGAATACAGTAGGCCTATTTGAGAGTACAACATAAAAAATTTAAGTATGGATCTGTACATTATGAATAAATGTGTAAAGATTTACAAAATTTTACAAATTTTCAAGCAATTCTTTGTTTGAACCAGGAGTAGATATAATTTATTGGTTTAGTATAGTAGATTTGTGGATTCAATAAATTATTAAATTGAATTCTCGGGTAGGTGACATTCCCACCCCGAGGTCCAAATATTTAACTATCATTCAATTTGTAAGGAACAATAAGAGAGAGCATTTTGTATGAATTAACTGCCTTCAATCTGAAAAAGGCGTTTGGATTGAGAATTGGGTTTTAGGAAAAATAATCATAATGTATTCCAACCAGCAAAATAAGAACTGATGATGTTGAAATGATAATGAAAATAATATTTATAACTAATTGGTTGACATGTTAAATGGACGGATAACATGAAATGAGCTGATATTTTACATGACACAGCTATAAATTGATCTAGAAATTTTAATAAGAGTACAATAATTATTTATTTGTCATAAGAAGCTAAATTTATTGCTTTTAAATTAAAAATTGCACCTTAATTTTCAAAAATAGATAGATCTTTACCTGAAGCGAGGTAGGATACTTAGGAACTATTTCAAAATATTCTAAAAATAAGTGATGTAGTATAAAAAATATAGCTATCCTTTAGAAAAACAATAATCTTTAATTTAATCAGTCCCTTTTGAGTTATCTTCCCCCGCTCAACTTTCTTTAACCATCTGTTATAATTTTTAGTACTTACGAAATATTTTTACATTTCATTGCTGCTAAAGTGTACACATTTCCTACAAATATACAACCGAAATTTTAAATTTACAGAACATTATTATAAATAATCTACTTTATAACTATTATAAAACTTAATACTAGGGGCTTTGATTCTCATAAATGATTTTTATAGTAAAAGTTGAGTTCTTATCCTAAGTGATTCATAACATAATGTTCAAGATCCTATTATTCCATTATCATGATGAATGAGCCAATACAATATTGATTGTGAATGTCTTAACAATTCTGTTCATTTCTCCATATAGTTGTTGTAAAGTGAGTTACGTTCATGGAAGGTTTTGTTTGCTTTTCAGAATATTTAAGGCACAATTATTTCAGTACTGAACCATTTTTCACTCATAATATTATAATTTTTTCACCACCTTACGAAACATACATTGTGTGATTGGAAATAAAGATAGATGAAAAAGTAGTTTTTCAGATAACGGTGCTCAAATAATTAATAATATTATTTCAGTAAAAATAAAAAACAGAGTACCCTGTTTCCAACTATATTTTATTTTTCCAAACATGTTTCGACTATTAATATTTTATTTTCATGTACCATATTTTTTAATAGACGAGACTTGTGAGAAACGAAATAAAGTTGAAAATAGAGTACTTTGATTTCCAGTTTTTATGTGAATTTAAGTAACCCAAGAAAGTGAAAAATATTATTCAGCTATGTTACAAACATTTCAATCTTTTTTGAGAATATCGCTTTTAATTTTATAAAAGACAATTATAGCGGAATGATTTCATGTTTTATATGTGTATAACTATTCAAATCAAGTCAAAATTTTTATTCACACTCAAAAAAATTGAGGGTCCTGCCAAACCCGAAGGTTTTTCGGCAGGTGCCCAGTTACAGTATTGAAAGTATTTTTAACTTGCATATTATGTTCAAGAAATGAGACTTGGCAAATTTTCTATTGAGAAGAGTTGATAAATAATACATTATTTCTAGTGAGCACTAATGTGATACATATTGTTGGAGCATTTGGAAAATGGCATTAATAGAATTTCTAGTAAACAATAGACTACTAGTTTCAAATACTGAATACAAACTACACATATTAATTGATCTAAAAAGGTAGCCCTATAGAAATATCAAGTAAAAACAGTTAAAACTTGAATTCTTCTTCCATTCCACTACAATAAATTATGGTTTAAATTCATTGATTTGATTGTTTTAGATGGTATATTTTAATATTATTTTCTAGTTACAAAAAATTGTCCTGTAAAGATTCATAAACTTAAATAAATACAAATAATGTATTATGCTACACATGGCAGGCATTCAATTTGATATATTAATTATATTGGACTCTACTATCACATTGAACGAATCATTTTAAAATTGTTGATTAAAGCTGTACTAAATACTCGTACTTGTAAATCACCAGACTTTATATGAATTGTGTTATTTTATTGTTCACTGTCCATCACTGTATAAACACACACATGCTTCTCAAGTAATAACTCCAATGTGATCAACCCGTAGGTTATAACCAAGTACGGTGCATTGTTGAAAAGCTTTGAATCATAAACTTATGAATTTTACAAGTAGAGTAGTAACTCACAAAGTTCTAAAAAACGTTCACTTGATAGTCAAGTTGATACTTGTATTTTACAATTCAAATGGAATCATTGTCATTAATGTACGGTACCTACTACCCTGTTAAATTGTTACAAAACTCAGGTTTGTCATCAACTCCAAAAAAGGAAGGATTCAAGGGAGGGAGGAATTATTCTACCCTTATTTTATTCGCATTTTTGAAGAAAGTTCTGACATTTTAGCGTTTGCTAATCTGCATAGAGAACAAATTTCTTATTGAAAAATTATACACATTTGCTTTAGTCTTGAAGGCAATTGAGATTGAATAGGTTCTAGTTGCATAATATATACAAATTACAGTATCCTATTGAGAATAAATTATGAACAATTTGAAACAATAAACTAATAGCTAACAGCAACATGTAGTTGAGTGAATGTTACCGGGACTTACTACTGGACGGTTTAGAACCATTACTACTACTACTGCTACATCCACTAGCCGTTGGATTTTTAGCCTGAGCCAGATGTGTGTGATAATGTTTGGCCAGGTGAGCCTTTTGCCTAAAACTTTTGCCACAAAGTGTGCAGGTGAACGGTTTCTCCCCGGTATGAGTCCTGATGTGGACATTCACCGAATATTTGTCCTTGAAACCTTTACTACAGATGTTACAGTAATGGAGAGACCGCTCTTTGCGGATTCCCCCAGAGGAGCTAGCACCACCAATCCCAGCCGATGACACACCCGCCGTTTGGATCTGACCTTGGCTGGATTTTGAACTCGACGAACTTGACGACCTTTTGTATTTCTTGGCAGACTTGCTACTAGTTGCGGTAGATGTCGAGGAGGTGGTGGTGGAAGGGAGTGGGTTCAGTGTGATGGTGTGATCCATGTGTGGGAGGGGTGACATCCTGACATGTTCACCCCCTATATGGGTTGTCAGGTAGGGGTTACAGTACTGTTCCATGGAGTTTGCCACCTCATGCTCGATACTCTTCAACTTCTCGTAGTCTTCCTCATAGGCCACAGAGTCTAGATGGGAGAGGAAGATGTCATCAACACTGTGCGTGTTGTCACCATCCATCAACATCGAGCCAGATGACGCATTGCCGTCCAACATGACAACAGCACCTGTTTCAAGGGACACAGCACACATGACAGGGGAATGCGTCCTGACATTGCCGATCACATCCTGATAGTGTAATGTCTCGGGCTCCTTGTCCCCACTGCTCTTCTCAACCTTGAGGGGTTGGTTGTTGTGCACCACACCTCCATTGTACCTGGAGAACGTGGATATGCTTGATTTTCCCTGGAGCGCACTGCGCAGCAACGAGTCAACACCAGGATCTTGGGAAGATGTTGCAGCACCCAGAGCTGCCCAATCGGAATCACTGTTGGAATTGGTGATGATGGGTTCCGCTGCTGGACAAGCTGTTGATGCAGAACTTGTTCCACATATACTAGTTGCTAAACTATTCGAGGACTGCGCGTTTGCACTGCTACCGAAGCTCGGCTGCAGTTGATGTCCCTCTGTGAATCCACTCTCATCGTAGGTGAACTCTTTTGCTGGTGACTGGTTGGTGACTCCTCCAGCAGCTTCTGGTCCTTGTTGAGGTTGCACCTCTTGAGGTTGGGTGGTTGTTGAAGGGTGGAATGAGAATGTTGATGCAGCCGCCTGGTGCAGGGGGCTGGGGATGATGTTGTTGATTAGTGAATCGAGATCAATTGAGCCTTGAGTGGCCACTCCTTGGGGGTGGGCACTGGGTGAGTCGTCATCCTGTCCTGAGTCTGGTAACCTGTAGAAAAACACAACAAATTAATTACTTTTCGCATAATACTATATTTCACATCTACTATCATACATGTATTAAACTTATGAGTAGGCTAATGATTTACATTCTCATTCATTATTATTTCTAATGAAATAAATTAACATTTCCTTAATTTCTATGTATGTATTTTAGTTAAGTGCAGTAGCATACTTATATTCATTTTTTATAAAGCTTTTTTGAATTTTATTTTGGCAAATTAATGAATTCATTCATTCCATTCAATTTTGAGAATTTAAATTCAGATTCAATTTCAACCAATTGATTACAAAAATATATTTCACAAACTTATAAAAATGAGATAAGCAAAAGGATATCAAATGATCTAGACAAAAAACAAGAGTGAGCATAGAACAAAATGAACATGCTTCAAAAGGAAGGAATAATACCCATTAGACTTGTAGTCTGATCATTGGCTTTAGTTGTGAACAGTTTGAATAGGAAGGGAAAAGCTCCAATAACGGGATTGAAGTTCCATAAAATGAAACAAATATGCAATTAACTTCAATTTAAATTTAAATAAAAAATTTGTTACATGAATTAAATTTTCTAACTGAATTTCAGCTAGATTTCAGCTCATTTTTAAGAAATAATGAGGATCCCAGTACGTGGTGAAACAATATTACAGTATAATTTGCAGTAAAAATGAGTAAACATTTTCTCTCTAACGTCCCATTTAAAATACAGTGTTTTTGAAATGAACTGTGTTTAGAAATAAATAAATATTGAATAAACAGACTAAGAAATTGTCAAAAACCACAGATTTCATTGAAATCTAGAAAGACCGGTTTCGGTTGTTACACCATTGTCAATCTCTGATAAACTCATAACTCATAATATCAGATTGACAATGGTGTAACCGAAACCGGTCTTTCTAAATTTCAATAAAATCTGTTGTTTTTGACAATTTCTTAGCCTTTTCATTTAATATGAATAATTACCACAATATCAACTTCTCAACTACACAAAAAAAATACTGAAACTCATTTCCTTTATTCTAATGTCAGGAAACCACTCACAAAGTTTTTTCGGTCCATTTTAGAAACTCCTGGTATAGCATAATATTCTAAAGTAAAAATAATAGGTCAACAACACCATTGAAACATGATGATGAAGTTGAAAAATTCTAAAATAGTTTATATCAGGATACCAATCACTCTGATCCTCAATTGTTCGAAATTATATTAAGTAATAAGTTTGTTCATTTAGTAGGAGTCCTAATGTCAACTTCAGTAAAGTAGTGCAAATTCAGTTGTCAAACAATTATCTCAACTCAACTGAGGAATAGAGTCCCACAAAACGTGAATTTAGCTTGCTATAGTGATGAGTAGCTCCACGTTATAATGGCAGTATTTGATTAACATTTGTACTGCTATCCTTGTCTATCATTCGACAAAGTAGATGGCGGTATCCTTCTCTAGCCCCACAACGTTGTCAGATCGTTTTTCAACAATGTAGAAATATAATTGATTAACAAAATATTCTATCTCAAATATGAATTCATTATTCGATCATTGAAAAATATATTTTATTGACGAATAAATTGTAATTGATCATTTTAATCAAGAATGAACAGTTCATATTCATACTATATTCTGGTATCAGCTTTTCTCTATAGAAGGCAGAAAAGCAGCAGCGCTGTTTATCTTTCTCCAATGCCATTATAACGTGGACCTCATTAGAGGCTCTGCCTGTGCGTGAATGCATTCTGTCGTATTTTATGTAAACAAGTTGTCAATAAACTGCTATTATGACAAGTCTGTACAGAGATTCACTTCAAACTGTCAGAATTCACACTTTTCCCATGTATTTCACACGACATGCAGTCAATTATTTTAAGTAAATAATCAAATTTGTTCACTTACTGATTGGAGTACTTTCGAACGGTTAGAGACTGTTGAAAATGAACGCCATCCGTTCGAAAGTACTCCAAGTGAACAAATTTGATTATTTACTAGAAGTAATTGACTGCATGTCGTGTGAAATACATGAAAAAAGTGTGTTAATACATCGCAGCTCGCAATGGATCGAGAAACCATAATCTGTTCTTAAAAAGTAATAAACCTTATAAATTCCTTGTCATCGATGCTTCCTATCTAACCAATGCTGCCAGTCGAAAGTGAATCATATCATTAAACTCTGGCTAGAACCACTCACCTATACCAGGTCGACGTCTGGTCACTGCCATTGAGCACTGTCAGTGTGTAGATGGCACCATCCGTGTTCTCTCCCTCGGCCAAGTGCTTGGACGATCCGGAGCCATCCTGACTCCAGCAGTTGAGGTCCTCGAGGACCGACGACTCCCAGCGTGCTCCAGGATCCTCCTTGCCTGGACCACTCCAGTAGGGACTGTGCACCAGGTAGTCCTGGTTCCCAGATGCTCCATTCGCCACCATTAGATTGTTGTTCTGCTCCACCAGATGCAACCTATCAGTCTCCTCTTTCCTATTGACTGTCCCACTATTGTTGTTGCTTGTACTATTGTTGTTGTTGTTATTGCTAGATGTGTTGTTGTTGTTTGTTTCATAAGCCTCCAGATAGATCCCTAGACTTTTCATTGATCGACCAAAAGAATGAAGGGATCCAGAGTCGGTTGCATCAGATGTTACAACAAAGTCGAAGAAATCTCCCTTTGAAATATCCTCTGGCCTGAGGGAGTTGGTGATATCCATTGCTGAATCCATTTGGTACCAGATTCCAGAATAACCTCTCCTTCTAAAAGTAAGTATTGAAATCCTCCAAAAGATTTTTGGTGGATAACAAGTATCAGATCCTCTAGATTTCTAGGATACTTCCTGTTTTCTGAAAGGACCCACCCAACTCTTGATTTCTTCAAGATTCCAGAAACATTTTTTCCCAATGGAAACCTTCTTATCAACACAAAGAGTTCTTGGATGTATCGTAAACCTCTCTTTCAACCTCTTCAGACCTCTAGAAGTCTTTGATAACTTCACCAAACCTCTAGAAATGTGTATCTGGAACTTTATTCAATATTTAGATCCTTAAATCGACAATGTTCCTCGAATCTCTTCTCTTATTCCTCTAGCCTAAAAGAAATCTTCTAGCAGCTCTCGACCGTCTTGTTCAACCTTGGTGGAAGAACACAAAATTTTCTGAACACGTCAACGTTTTCTCTTCATTTTTAGAATGTATTCTCTCTATCATTTTCTCTGTTAATTCTCATTTCTCAATATGTTTCAGGTTGTGCTTCCCCAGAATATGTGGATGATTCAAGGGCTGAGGTAGATTAGAATGTTGCCTACAGTTGGAATGGTCCATGCCTAGATAGGTTTTCTATGTCGGTTTGGTTTCCTCATTGTGCGGTATGTTGTGGAGTAGATCTGCAACAGAAAAAAATAAAAATATTGTCAGAAATTTAATCAGGACCAGAGAAATTTATGTAGGCTAATCAATTGCTTGCTGAGCAACAGTATAATAAATGATGATCAGCGCTATCATTGCTGTGAAACATGATATGATGAGAAATTGAGCAGCATTATTATAACAAGGTTTATTACAACAAACTTATTCAATGTATTTGAATAAAACAGCTCCCAATTATCATATAACAACTGTCATCGTCACAATAGGTATAGGCTAGATGATGGGAGTGGAAAATAGAACAAACGGCGATTCTTAAAATGTAGCAACTAGGTTTAGCATTTCATTTGAGCCCTATTAAGCACTTGACACTAAGCTCTCATCAGGTTGAGTTCTAAGCACTACTGTGTCTAAACAAAGAAGTCAACACTTTCAATCAGAACAAACAATTTTATGATGGTTATCTATATATTATAAGAAAGAAAAGAGCTGGCTTAGCCTATACACGTATGGGATAGGGAATTCACGTATCTTCAAGTCTGAACTACTGGACATTTTGCTTATAGATTCTTCATTTACTGAGTAGCCTTTAGTTATAGGCCTATTTTCAAGTTGATTCAAGTGATTTTATTACTTCAAGTTTTCAGTCTGTCAAGTATCTAATTAGACACTTGCGGAGCACGGTTTACCTGCTAGTATTAAATTAGTAGTTCTGTGAACAGTAGACCTCACGCAGTATTCTCATCCACAAATACCTGATTGAAACTATAGACCTTATGGAAACACAGCAATAGACTGGCTTCTCCACACATCTGTGTAATCACTTGTCAGCTGATTTATAATGAATAATTCTATAGTCTGATTTTTACTCTAATATTGGCGTATGAAGGAGGCTCCCTCTCCTTTTTATATTATCCTTGAAATGCAGAATTTCCAAAAACCTTGTATATACGTCGACGCGCAATTAAAAAATTACCTGTCAAATTTTATGAAAATCTATTACCGCGTTTCTCCGTAAATGCGCAACATATAAACCGTAAGAGAAATGCCAAACCGTCGACTTGAATCTTAGACCTCACTTCGCTCGGTCAATAACTAGATAAAATATCGTTTTCATATTTATTACGGGGGAATTTATTCATTTTTGTTACCAAAAACAATAGGATTTGGTGTAAGTTATTGGTTAATGATATGCCATCTTTGAAACTATCAAAGCAGAAAAAACCACGAGGTTTTCACAAGCTGTGCTTAGCTCTGTTTTACCAGTCTTTTTCACTTCAAACTGCCAGCATGAACTCGCAAAATGGGAAGCTTTGATGTTGACAAACATCAGGAAAGCTGGGAAAATTGACAGTTTGAAGTGGATATCACATTAGTTCTTCCAATAGTTCTTCAATAGTCCTTCAATAGTTCTCCAATAATTGAAAACACAGTTCTATTTCTGTTACATCTTCATCAAACCAACGCATCACTACAGCTGAAGATGTGTTGGATCACAGAATACAAATCACAGAAATTATATTAGTTTTCTCTGGTTGGATTCAACACGAAACTACAGTCTTGTACAAAAGTATAATAAATGTGGATGTGAAAAAATTAAACTTTTTTCAAGTATGAAGAAATTTCACAATATCAATTCTCATTCAACAAATTTTATCAAGTTCTCCAATAGTTCTTCAATAATTCTTTAATAGTTCTTCTTGAAAAAACTTTGTTTTTTCAATTATGGAGAATTTCCACAATATCAATTCTCATTCAACAAATTTTATCAAGTTCTCCAATAGTTCTTCAATAATTCTTTAATAGTTCTTCAATAATTCTTCAATAGTTCTTCAATAATTCTTTATAGTTCTTCTTGAAAAAACCTTGTTTTTTTAATTATGGAGAATTTCCACAATATCAATTCTCATTCAACAAATTTTATCTAGTTCTTCAATAATTCTTTAATAGTTCTTCAATAATTCTTTAATAGTTCTTCTTGAAAAAACCTTGTTTTTTCAATTATGGAGAATTTCCACAATATCAATTCTCATTCAACAAATTTTATCAAGTTCTTCAATAATTCTTTAATAGTTCTTCTTGAAAAAACCTTGTTTTTTTAATTATGGAGAAATTCGACAATATCAATTCTCATTCAAAAAATTTTATCAAGTTTTCAAATAGTTCTTCAATAATTCTTCAATAGCTCGTCTTGAAAAAACTGTGTTTTTTCAATTATGAAGAAATTTCAAAATATCAATTCTCAATCAACAAATTTTATCAAGTTCTCCATAGTTCTTCAATAATTCTTTAATAGTTCTTCAATAATTCTTCAATAGTTTTTCTTGAAAAAACTTTGTTTTTTCAATTATGGAGAATTTCCACAATATCAATTCTCATTCAACAAATTTTATCTAGTTCTTCAATAATTCTTTAATAGTTCTTCAATAATTCTTTATAGTTCTTCTTGAAAAAACCTTGTTTTTTCAATTATGGAGAATTTCCACAATATCAATTCTCATTCAACAAATTTTATCAAGTTCTTCATAATTCTTTAATAGTTCTTCTTGAAAAAACCTTGTTTTTTTAATTATGGAGAAATTCGACAATATCAATTCTCATTCAAAAAATTTTATCAAGTTTTCAAATAGTTCTTCAATAATTCTTCAATAGCTCGTCTTGAAAAAACTGTGTTTTTTCAATTATGAAGAATTTCCACAATATCAATTCTCATTCAACAATTTTATCAAGTTCTCCAATAGTTCTTCAATAATTCTTTAATAGTTCTTCAATAATTCTTCAATAGTTTTTCTTGAAAAAACTTTGTTTTTTTCAATTATGGAGAATTTCCACAATATCAATTCTCATTCAACAAATTTTATCTAGTTCTTCAATAATTCTTTAATAGTTCTTCAATAATTCTTTAATAGTTCTTCTTGAAAAAACCTTGTTTTTTCAATTATGGAGAATTTCCACAATATCAATTCTCATTCAACAAATTTTATCAAGTTCTTCAATAATTCTTTAATAGTTCTTCTTGAAAAAACCTTGTTTTTTTAATTATGGAGAAATTCGACAATATCAATTCTCATTCAAAAAATTTTATCAAGTTTTCAAATAGTTCTTCAATAATTCTTCAATAGCTCGTCTTGAAAAAACTGTGTTTTTTCAATTATGAAGAAATTTCAAAATATCAATTCTCAATCAACAAATTTTATCAAGTTCTCCAATAGTACTTCAAGAATTCTTCAATAGTGTTCTTCCAATAACCAAGCATTGAAAGGAATGATTTCAGTTCGAAATAGATTCCACTAGAGTTCAACCATTAATTGGCCGAACAAGTGTGGCGTGAAGATGAAAAGTTCAACGGATGCATTGAAGTGCGGTGATGCGTGCAGCTTGCATCATGCCACAAGCATGCAGCATGTGGCATGCAACATGTGGCATGCAACATGCTCCAGATCCGCTAGTTCGAGCTTCCAGATGACAAGGGCACCTTTGCTCGTGACGTACAGTCACCAGCAAAAGTTAGCGAACTAACTTAGCGGTACAGTCTACCCCTCTGGTAACGGTTTACAGACATACGGTTGTCTAGGAAAAGCCGATGATGATAGGAATTACTGAGAGTGGCGGATGGATATGATTTTGAAACTGCTCTAGTTGTTATTGATTCGGCTTGGGCTATAAAATGTCTGGCGAAATTGCCTTGAGAGACATGGGATCCATAGATCCACGAACTTCATCTCTGTTGATACACAGAGGTCGTACAATGATAAAAATCGAAATTTGATGTTGTGTTGTAAGAGTAGAATGATAAAAAATCAAAATTTGATATTGTTTTGTAAGAGTACAATGATAAAAAATCAAAATTTGATATTGTTTTGTACTGTTGTAAGAATACAATGATAAAAAATCAAAATTTGATATTGTGTTGTACTGTTGTAAGAATACAATGATAAAAAATCAAAATTTGATATTGTGTTGTACTGTTGTAAGAATACAATGATAAAAAAATCAAAATTTGATATTGTGTTGTACTGTTGTAAGAATACAATGATAAAAAATCAAAATTTGATATTGTGTTGTACTGTTGTAAGAATACAATGATAAAAAATCAAAATTGATATTGTGTTGTACTGTTGTAAGAATACAATGATAAAAAATCAAAATTTGATATTGTGTTGTACTGTTGTAAGAATACAATGATAAAAAATCAAAATTTGATATTGTGTTGTACTGTTGTAAGAATACAATGATAAAAAATCAAAATTTGATATTGTGTTGTACTGTTGTAAGAATACAATGATAAAAAATCAAAATTTGATATTGTGTTGTACTGTTGTAAGAATACAATGATAAAAAAATCAAAATTTGATATTGTGTTGTACTGTTGTAAGAATACAATGATAAAAAATCAAAATTTGATATTGTTTTGTACTGTTGTAAGAATACAATGATAAAAAATCAAAATTTGATATTGTGTTGTACTGTTGTAAGAATACAATGATAAAAAATCAAAATTTGATATTGTGTTGTACTGTTGTAAGAATACAATGATAAAAAATCAAAATTTGATATTGTGTTGTACTGTTGTAAGAATACAATGATAAAAAATCAAAATTTGATATTGTGTTGTACTGTTGTAAGAATACAATGATAAAAAATCAAAATTTGATATTGTGTTGTACTGTTGTAAGAATACAATGATAAAAAATCAAAATTTGATATTGTGTTGTACTGTTGTAAGAATACAATGATAAAAAATCAAAATTTGATATTGTGTTGTACTGTTGTAAGAATACAATGATAAAAAATCAAAATTTGATATTGTGTTGTAAGAATACAATGATAAAAAATCAAAATTTGATATTGTGTTGTACTGTTGTAAGAATACAATGATAAAAAATCAAAATTTGATATTGTTTTGTAAGAGTACAATGATAAAAAATCAAAATTTGATATTGCTTTGTAAGAGTACAATGATAAAAAATCAGAATTTGATATTGTTTTGTAAGAGTAGAATGAAAAAAATCCAAATTTGATATTATGCTATAATAGTCCAAATAAAACGGAGCTTGCTCTTTGTTTTCTTAATAGACATGACATGTATGATAACAATGAAAATTTGAGATTGATTTTAAAAATTCAACAAGACGAATATGAAAATCCATGAGCTAAATTACATTTGAACTGCATTGGAACTTGATGATTCTTAAACACAATGATACTTGAGATTAGGTACTCACTTCCTAGATAGGCTAACATGTTTGAGGATAGGAAAAAAAACATTTATAGAGAATGACGAGCAAGAATAGTATGAATAGTGGTGCATAAAAAATGAAATCAAGCCATTAAAGAATACTATAACTTACTGTAGTGAATATCATAAATTACCAGAGTGAAAAAATATTCTCGTGACGAGAAAAAGAATTCTTTGCATTACATATAATGTGACGTAATACTGAATTAGCTTTTGAACATTCAGCTTCATATTATGGACTTATAATTTTCTTACAATCAAATGCCGTATCAAATTCCATGTCATGAAATCCTTTAATTACCTGATTTTTTATTCAGGTAGGCATATTATTCTCTTTAAAATAAATCCCTCAGTTTCTTCACTAAGAATTTGATTACCTTCTTAAAGGACTTGATCACCTGAATTCTCAAGTAAATGATATTATAAAATGAAAACTTTCTCTGAGAAGTGCTCAATCTTAAGATAGATTTCAAATATTATTGCCACTATTTAATATTACTAGGATTCATTATCATCACTATTTACAGCTATAAACGGAGTAATGCGTCTTAAGCCAGACTTAATCAATCAAAGCGTTATCAAGAGAATAATGACTGCAGATTAATAGTTATGAAACCTGAAGTTTTATTAGGTTTGGAATAAATGTGAAGGAAGTGTCCTGTTATGAACAGTGACAGGATTAATTAGAGTTTAGAAATCGTGACAAATCAGTCATTAATTATTACTAAGCCGTTGCATCACATTTTATGCGCTTGTTCGGTCAAGAAGGAGAGTGATATCCTCTTAAGATAGATTGAGTAGTTAAAGTTGTCGGAAATCTCTCGTTTCCAATTTTTTAGAGATTAAAAAAAATATTAGAAAAAATGGCAAGAATAAGGACCGAAACACAAGAGGCGTTTTTCAGACGATTCGGCAAGGACAGGAAGCTCTCCGATTGGCTGACTCTCGATACAAATCAATGAGCAGGACGCTCTCCTATTGGCTGATTGATTTGTATCGAGAGTCAGCCAATCGGATTGCTTCCTGTCCTTGCTGTGCCGAACTGACTTGTCTGAATAAACGCCTTGTATGTTTCGGCCCCGAAACTCGTCTGAAAAAACGCTTTGTGTGTTTCGACCCTAAAACTATTGGAAAAAGGTATAATCTCCCCATTTTTGGTTTAACCAAATTTGACTATTCAGAGCGATTCCCTGTATATCATACAGATTTCTAATAAAATTAGAACTCAGTTATACACCAGTTATTGGAAAAGTATGTGGTAATAATGACAAGAAGGAATCACTTCATCCTTAGCTCTTAACTTTCTAGTTCTTTACTTTGTTCGTTCTTTACTACGTGTCATAAGGTAATAAGAAGAACTATACTTAATCATAAAAAAAACAATCACTTACTATTGTTTCATTCTATGCTCGAGACTAGAGTTGAGGTTAATATATTCACTCTAGTTGCGTTTTCAATTTGTATATTCATTTTCATATTTGCAGCAAACATGATTAATTAATAAATTAATAATTTTATCGATTTTTTCATCATTGATCCTATTAGAGTACCAAATTAATTGACATCTAGAATTGGAATTTTCCATGTAAAATCACACTACAGCTCAAAATAATTGTCCTACAGACTTGAAACTTTGCACAAATATTCTTCAAACATGCTAGACGCACACTAAGAACGGATTTTGAGATATTTTGCCTCTAAGGATTTCAAAGGATGAAAAAGGATCCTATTAAGTAAGGTTATGAACATGGTAAGGTGAGTGCCATATGGAAATGAGATAATTATTTATTTATTGACATGTGATATTCTAACATATGTTGTAATCATTGGAAATAACAAAATAATATATAAGAAATTCAGAAAGAACATCTGTTCTATTATTGCTTTCTGCCTGATTCCACTCAACCTCAATAATATTGTCCTGATAATTGATAAATATGTTTAATAATATTATTATAATTGATAAAATAAAAGTATTGTTTTAATAATTAATTATTATCAATAATATAATAATAGTATTGTTTTGGTTATCAATAAATATTTTTTATTTTCACAATCTCTGTATAATTTATAATGGTGAATGTGAAACAGCTGCATCAAAGAAATTATCTCAAAAACATATGTTTAGGAGAACCATAGTTTTAAACTTCGTTTTCCTGATGCAATGTATAAGCCTACACGTGGCATGTATTATCAATTTTTCAGCTAGAACAGTTTTTTGAGACTGCTAAATGAACGTCTACAGCTTTATCAATGCTGTATCGGCAATATGAAAACGCATGCAGTTAATATGTCTTTAAATAAAGGTGTTGATATCTACATGATAATTATTCTCTACCATTTTCAATTCAATTGAAATTTCAAAATTATTCAAGCCTTGATAGAATGATTGACTCACTGTACAGTCAGTCGATTATTTTAATATTGAAATGAGGGATATTTTGGCAAGCTGAACAAAAAAGTAAGGTCCTATGCACCTTTTTGATATTATTTCTTCAAAAATGAAAAATGAGTTTTGTGGGTTGTTAAAACTCCCCCTGAAAGAGAACTATTCATTTTATCCTATCTTTTAGTAAAATAACAATGATTTCTGCATTGAATAACATCTATCTTGCCAACAAGAATCGAACTCTTTGTGAATTTAGATATGACCTACACTTTAGATTTTTATAATTCTATTAATAAATTCATGGAAATTGAAGTACTTTTTCAGTTAGTTGATGATTAGTTGATGAAATTGATTATCAATAGAGAAAATGATTATAATTTTATCAATACAGAATTAGTTGAATGAATTGTCGATGTACTGAGTTCTTGGTCAACAATAATTCAATATTGGTATTTATCCAATCATTATTTTTTCAGAAGTTATTCCATTAGAAAATATTTATAAGCTCCTATCAATTTATCATTCGTAACAATGAATTCTTCAAAATATGAATTTAATCAAATAAAAAATTGCCCATACTTCTGTATACATGTTCGCATGTTTTTCACTTGTGATGTACCTACTATAGTATCTACTATTGTGTTTGAGACACTTCTGGCGCTATCATAGTTTCATCTCTTGCAGTCGTTAACTATATCTATAATAATTATATAAAGTAAAGAGCTGGCTTATGCACGTACGGGATAGGAAAATTATGTTTGACGCATCATCACGTCTGAACTACTGGACTAATTAACTTGAAATTTTGCTTATAGATTCTTAATTAACCAAGAATGTTTATAGGCCTATTCTCAATTCTTCAAAATTTCATTGCGTCAAGTTTTCATTTTGTCAAGTTTTAAAATAGATCCTTGCGAAGCACGGGTTCTTGCTAGTAATATTATAATAAAGGGAAAGAATTGGCTTATACACGTACGAGATATATGAGATTCACGAATGACGACGCATCATCACGTCTGAACTACTCAACTGATTAACTTGATATTTTGCATATTGATTCTTAATATACCGAGGATGGTTAAAGGCCTATTTCAAATTCTTCAAGATTTCAGTAGGTCAAGTTTTCAGTTTGTGAAGTTTTTAATTAGACCCTGGCAGAGCACGGGTTAGCTGCTAGTTTAAAACCAAACTTACTGTTACAGTATTAGGTATTATAAAATAATATTAATAAACCTATCATTGATAAAATATTATAAATAATATGAAAAGATTCAGATATCTTCGACATCAAAGTTTCTCATTCAACTAATGCTACTATAGTGAGGTCCACGTTATAATGGCAGTTTTTGATTAGCAATGGTATTGCTATCCTTGTCTATCATTCATCAAAGCGGATATCGCTATCTCTTTCTCGCTTTGCTCTGTTGCCAGATCGTCTTTTAACAATGTAAAATTAATTGACCGAGCAAAGTGAGGTCTAAGATTCAAGTCGACGGTTTGGCATTTCTCTTAATGTTTGAATGTTTAAATGTTTATATGTTTTTATGTTGCGCATTTACGGCGAAACGCGGTAATAGATTTTCATGAAATTTGACAGGTATGTTCCTTTTTTAATTGCGCGTCGACGTATATACAAGGTTTTTGGAAATTTGGCATTTCAAGGACAATATAAAAGGAAAAAGGAGCCTCCTTCATACACCAATATTGGAGTAAAAATCAGACTATAGAATTATTCATCATAAATCAGCTGACAAGTGATTACACAGATGTGTGGAGATGCCAGTCTATTGCTGTATTTCCATAAGGTCTATAGTTTCAATCAGGTACTTGTGGATGAGAATACTCCGTGAGGTCTACTGTTCACAGAACTACTAGTTTAATTAGATATTGAAACGAAATGATATCCTTTATATTATAAATAATAGTTATAAAATTAAGATTTAATTTATGATTAAATATAATTGATTATTTTAAACGAGAATGAACAGTTAACATTACATTAATAAACCTGTATCAGCTACCGTCTATAGAAGGCATTGACAAGACAGAGGTTCGGCAACGTTGTTCTCCACTGCCATTATAACGTCGACCTCACTATAGTCTGAAGTGAGTGTCACCAAACTATTAGAGACTTCTGAAGAAGTTAAATGAGTTGGAAAACAAAGGAAGGTGTAGCCTACCAGGGTAGGCTAAGCGTTGGCAACCCAACCAGGTATGTACACAGAACACCACTTGCAAACAAGCAACTATAACTCAGTGCTAAGTTAGTTTGTATAGTTACTTGTTTATAAGTTATATACACAGTTATAAAAGTTAGTGAGTTACTTGACACCTGTAGCCAGCCATCTTGTTAGTTGGCAACACTGAGCTTGACACCTGTCTTAGGTTTGCATCCTGTACACTATTGTAACCACCAATAATTTACTCTCTATACTCTAAACCGACCACATCTCATATTTCTTGAAGAGAGAGAGAGAGAGAGAGAGAGAGAGAGAGAGAGAGAGAGAGAGATAGATAGAGAGAGAGAGAGAGAGAGAGAGAGAGAGAGAGAGAGAGAGAAAGTTCAAGATAAACTAGAATGAGGGTTAAAGAGGGGATCGAGAATGAAATAGAAAGAGAGAGAGAGAGAACCCCTATTTTGAAAATTTGTAGCTCCGAAACCAGAAATAGTCGAACTCTGCGCGACAACCCATTTCGTTGGAAATTTTATTATCATTGATTTTGTATGGAATGCATTTCCTCGTAAAACTCGAGATTTTCAAGATAAAATGGAAAAGTTGAAAAAAATCCGAAAATTTGGGTGTTTTGGGGGTGAAGCCATCCTCTGGCGTGTCATCAAATTGCAGATTCGAATTCAGCGCCCCAAGATATATATAGAACCGTCGAGAAAAATTCTTTCGGGGCTTTTTCCTGAAAAATTATCATTCGACTGGACTAATTTCTCTATGATTTGATAGAAGATTTAAACAGAAGAGAATATGTGGAAGAGAAACTGATAAATCAGAAATAAATGAAGAATGATCATGTGAGACAATATAGGTAATTGGATAGAGGTTTTAGAGAGGAGGAGGAGGAGGAGATAGATAGATAGATAGATAGAAAGAAAGAAAGAAAGATAGATAGATAAATGCCTTTCATTTACACTTTACAATTTCAAAAGTGATGTGGGCGAAATTGAGGCAATAAGAGCCCCTTCCTCCACAGAGGAGGAGGGGTGGATGGAGGAAAATGAGAGTGATAGAGAGTGTGTGTAAGAGAGAGAATATTATGAGATAGAACTGAAACAAAAGAGAGAATCGCAAAACATGAGATCAAAACTAAGTGCTTATTACATAAGTAGTGTTGAGCTTAGCACTTGTTCCGTTTGTTGAATAGAAATAAATCAATAACAGAAAACGTGATCAGTGAGTAGAAAAAGCCCAATAATTAATAGTAGGGCGGCTCATGAATGAACAAACAAACAATAACCGTTTATAAACTGTTGGCTTTCACTTTTTGAAAGCAGTAACCGTACAGGATTCAAGTTCGAGATCACATTTTCAAGTATGCGCATGCACGCTATTAGTGTATCTACATCTAAATGTTGTACACCAGCGATTGATGATGGCGTAATAACCAAAACTAGTATATTCTTCGTTATTTAATAAGGCTGATGTATGACAGTAGTAAGGACCATTGACGGCTTAAATTATATATTCAGACGAGGTGGGACCTTCCCGCAAGGGATTCCCCACCAACAAAAGCCATACGAATATACTTTACTTTTCAATCAAACACATCCCCAAAAAATATTATAATATTGGTTTCTAATTTCTCATTTGTGTTTTCTTACAGACTAGGCTATCTTGTGTGGAGACACTTGAATATATATATAAAAATTGAAAAAAATATATGTACATTATAATTATATAGGTAGTTAAGAATATTAAAAAAATGTATTTGAATGTTTTCTCAAAATGTTTAAAAAAGTATGTAGTTTTGACAATATCTAGTCGTTTTCATCCACTACATAACTTCACGGATTTAGAAGATTTTGATGTTTTGATTTTGATATACTCTCTTTTAGTTACCATGGATTGAAATGCTCATAGTGTTCACAAAATTTTCTGATTAAAAATATGAATATGAAGATGAAAATGAAGCTGATGATGATATATGTATTTATGGTGAAGCTGAATTTGGAGATGATATGGAGACGTAGATGAATTTGTTGATCATACTTCGCAATACTATCTATATAAAAGCATAGAGAAAAGAAAGCGTAATCTTATGCTATCTTTCCTCATAATCTTATGCTATCATTCCTCCATGATAGAAGTCAATATTAAATAATAATTATCGTAATCCATACCTATCTCATTTCATCTTCTAATTGGTAAATTTTTCTCCACCTTCCTCTTATTACTCAATTCAATTTCAATTTATTCATTCTTTGCACATTTTACATAGTTTAAATACACAAAAATACAAAATAAATTAAAGAGTACAAAAGAATGTGTAGCTCGCAAGACTTTCGTCTGTTCGCGAGCATGAGTAAGAGAATATAAAGATTGAGAAACGTAGAAAAGAAAAAATATTTATAAAATAGAATATAATAAATGATTAAGAATAGCCTAATGGTAAAATAAATTTGAAATACAGGGTGAAATGAAGAACAGTTTTTTTTTTACAATATAAGAGGGAAAACCTGAGAAAGAGAAGAAGCACAGTGAATGCACAAGTCAACTGGTGATGAGAAGAGGTGAGTGGAGAAACGTAAATTTAGAATTTGTTATAAGCTACTGCCTTTGATTACTGAAAACGTCAGGTGATGTTTTGATCCATGATAAGATTTCTTTTCTCTTATAGCAATTTTGATTGTCTGATATGAAGTCTTGTGGTATAATATTTACTAGTTTGTCACATCTATACGGAAATTGCATTCTACATACTGTTAGATTAGTTTCAGGTAAGTCAGATCTCCTGTAAGTTTGGCGCGTGTTATATGGAGTAATTCGGGTATTGAAAACTCCTTCCATTGTTCTTCTCTTTTGTACTTCGCCTCCTTTTCCTGATCCTCTCTACCCTCCTCAACCTCCTCCTCCTCTTTCTACTCATTCTTCTCCTCTTCCTCCTTCTCCCCCTCCTCCTCCTCCTCCACCCCTTACCCATCTTTACACATCCTATTGCTCCTCCTCATCCTTCTCCTTCTCCACCCTCCCTTACCCTTCTTTGCTCCTCCTTTTCCTCCTCCTTTTCTTCCTCAACATCCTCCTCCACCTTCTTTTCCTTGCCCTTCCTCTTGAGCGATATTACTGTTAAAACACTAATTCAATACGACCGGCTTGACATGCCCCCATCTCACCATATTAACTATAATAGCAGGCCAGTTTGCCAGTAGTTGAGTTGCAGTATATCTAGAATCTCTGAATATTCATCACCAATCTGACTAGATTCTAGTCTTGCTGGAAGTCTATCCAGTTCCAGTAGCCAAGTATGCGTCAGATCCACTCTTCCACTTGATATGAGACGCTGCATATGTGATCTGATCATACAGTATTTATGTATACAAACATGGCTCGTGAAGCATGTTAAATGGTGGTCAACCCATATTTACATAAGTATCTCACTGGATACTGGAATTGGCACGTGTTATTTTTCTCATAGAGACATTTAGGGCCGGTTTCCGAGCTTGGGATTTAGCTAAGTCCTAGACTTTAAACAGCTGGAGTCAGAAAATTGGCTTTCCAAAACGGGGTGTAGTCGCAGTTTTTATGACAGTAGTCGCAGTTTTTATTATTTTCTCATTTCTATAATTGGAAAGGTTTTTCCTTGACGAAATTAAACATTCCTAAATAATTCAAAATTGCTGAAAATTTACACTATTTTCTCTTTATTTTATTTTGTGTGCAATTTTATAGTTTTCCGAAATTTAATTCAAACGTGCCTATGACAATGACAACGACTACGCCCCGTTTTGGAAAGCCAATTTTCTGACTCCAGCTGTTTAAAGTCTAGGACTTAGTCAAACCCCGGAGCTCGGGAACCGGCCTTAGTATTCCATAGAGAATTGAAGCACAGATCAGAGTAGATAATTATATATCAAAGTGTAAAGATAGTGTTATTGAGGGGTAAGTAAAAGCAGTCCATTCACTATCGGACAATTTTGCCTGACTACTTTGGCATTTGACACTGGGAAAACACAAGCATCCACGTTGGAGCATGCGCTCTGTGAATATTGTAGTTCCATCACCTGGCGCGATATTGGCCCATATGAATAAAACCAGAAGAAATGCTCATGAGCAAGAGCATGGAGCATAAGGTTTTGCTCATGAGCAAAAGGTAGAAGCAAAAGCATTTGCTCATTTTTATATGAATAAGCTTTACCTTATACTCTTACCTTATGCTCCTGAACTCTGGAGCAAATGCTCACGTATTTTAAAAAATTTTCTTCAGCTGATTCGCTTTTGTAGCCTTACTTTGTTTTTATAGCTCACGGAAGCGCTAAATATGCAAGTAGGGGGCACCGCTTGTGGTTGCGTCGTCTGCTCTGTTTTCTATTTATGAATAGAGTTTTAGGTTAGTTGAGTTTAGAATTTTGAAATAATAGCGTGAAAAAATGTCATCTCTATAATAATCTTCAGCATTATTCTTATAATATCAATAGCCTTCTTATAATCGTACTCAATCTTTCTTTTAACTATCTGTATCGATGTGAAAATGATTTGGTGAATATCCATATTCAATGAAAATTGCTTGACTTGAAGATCTAGCTCAAGCCTGATTGATCTACAGCTTTTGGCTAAACGAAGGTGTTAAACATACTATATGTTCTGGTGTTCAATGTTTGAGTGTTTAGTTTACTAGAGATTGGTAATAGTTCAACAACCGGAACTAAAATCGCAAATTGTTATAATAAATCAATGGTTTCGACAATATCAAGTGGTTTTTACATACATTACATTCAAACATACATTCAGTATGTTTTAAAATTGAAATTAAGTGCTGTAGGCCAAAACCTTATTATTCCAATATTTCAACTGATCATAATTTATTATGTCGAATGATCACTCAGAAATATTGGAATCGTTGAATTCTTATTTTCATAAGTTCTGCTTTCTATTCCTAATACAATTGGAATATAAATTGTTACAACCCAAATCTCTCTCACAATCATTTCTTTTTTTATTCCTTTCAAGTTCTACTTAAATAATTTCTTCTTCCTATAGCTTTATTTCCCTCCTATTTCTTGCTTATGAAGCAATAAGATTAGTATAACAGGTAAAGTAAAGGTATAGAGTGAACTCTATTTCGCTTTTCTATACTCACTTGGTGAGATTAGTTTGTTCTCTCAGTAAAGTATTTCACTAATGAAGAAATTATGGCCAAGATTGGCTTTTTCCTAATATTATGTTTCTAGTACAGAGAAACTAATCATTTATGAGTTATCTGTGATTCTATTTGCTTCTTTAATCACTTCAAACTGTCAGCATTCCTTATGAGAAACATCAATGCTTCCCATTTAACCAATGCTGACATTTGTGAGTGAATTCCACTGGAGATAACATCCTAAAGTATCAGTTGATTATACACCACGTTGAAATCCCCAAACAAAAAATTCACAAAAATATGATAGACCGTCATTGATAAACATCACATACTTGGAGAACCTCCAATTTTCGTCAAATTATTGACAATAAAAATTCATAGTTTACAAGTGTGAACTAGAATAATTCAATTTAGAGTTTCCGAGAATAGTTTTCCCCATAAAAAAGGAACAATTTCTAGAAAACTGTAGATTATTGCTGCAAAGTCACGAGATGGCAAAGTCTAGAGAGAACCGGTTTAACTGGGAATTTTATGATCTGTAAAATTATTATAATTGCAGGAGACAATGAAGATATTTTGTCGATTCCTTTTGCGATACAGCTAGAAAATTACGGAATTAAAACATATTGCGGAAATAAGATTGATATCTGCTACAAGAATAGTAGTCGTTAGTGGAGGCAGGATTGTTTTATTGTTAGATTTCTGTTATTTGGCACTTTGTTGTGTGATGTATATGAGAAACTTGCAGGATTTGTGAGGGAGGATCGCTGTACTTATCCTATAAGATGACTTGCACATGTTTTCGATTTTTCCTTCTGAGTATGATGCACACATAAGATTGTGCTTTGGGTAATGAAAGATGAATTTACTACAGTTTTAGGTGAGCTCCAAACCAAAGGGAATAATTTTGAAGTACATGCATAATGAACCTCAAATACTCACCCTTCCAACTGGATTACCGACAGGATGTCACTGTCGATACCATTCTTACCACTCACAAATACTTCTTCTAAAATCTTTATTGATTGAATAAGAAGAGTTATTGCTGAGTGAGATCCGGTATTTTTTGCTAAATATTTGAACAAAGAGATCAAATTTGATCAAGCATAAGGCTTCCCGTGTAGATACTGTTGTAGTGAGGGTAAAGTTGTGATAAATATCCATATTAGATAAAATGACTTGAATCTGTCTCAACCACTAATTGAATTTTTTTTTTTAGAAATTCAAAAAAGAAATATTGATAAAAGAGAGTTTCTGTTGTTACAGCATTATTAAACTCCAGTAAACTGTTTACACTGGTGAAACGTATCAAGTTAAGAGTTTATTCTAGGGTTCCCTGGAGGGAAATTTAGTGTATATCTAAATCTCTGGTCTATGAATGCCTTGTAATCTGTCCGCAGTATTAAATATTTTGTAAAAATCGAAACTAGTTTTTCAAATTGTTGAGTAAACGAGTGATTATGAAAAGCCATTGAAAAAAAATGCAGATCTTTATCAAAATGAAACTTTAAAACTTCCGATCTCTCTTCTAATACTCATCGAGAATTTACTCTATCATGAAATTTCATCCTCAAATGATTACAGCAAGTAACGATCCGTAACAGCAGTCACCTGTTACTTTACCAGTAACCGTTACTATTTTTAACGGATATTTTTTCAAATCTCCACTCGAAGGTCAGTGAATACAGTAAGCCCTGTAGTTTATAATGTATTTGCATTGCAAGCATCATTGGAGAAGTTGACTGGACATAGATAAACGACTGTAATTTGCAAAGTGATATATTATAACATTTGTAACCGATAATATATATATTTATATACATGTTCTCTTAACTGAATAAGAAGTGCACCCCGGATGTAGAGTAGAGTAGAGTAGATCCTCTTGTCAGTATTCCCCATAAACAACACCAACGTTTCCCATTTAACTAATGCTGACAGTTTGAGATGAACCTCACTACAGAGGTAAGCACCTGTCGTGTCTAAGATAAATCTGTCCTGAATAAAATTAGCATATACGTTGAAATTCAAAATGGCGGTCACAGTTAGTACTAGTAGTTATCTTTATATTGTTTATTCAAATGGAAACAAATAGAATAAAATGATCAGACCATTAGCAGTCTGTGATTTAGTGTATGCTTGCACTAATCAATGGAACGGTACGGTTATTTATGGAGAGATACAGTTTATGCGAGGTGAGAAGAGGTCATGTGAACTTGGAAAAAAATCACGTGATTGATTCGAGCTGGACGTAATGAACTATAGTGACTTGAAACTGTCAACATTGGTGTAATAGGAAGCATTGAAGCATTATTTATTAGGATTAGTGACAGTTAAAAGTATATCCACTTGATGATTGCTTATTTTATTAATTTTATTAGTATATTATTTCATAAGTACAGAGGGGCACAAAAGTGTGTCAGTACAAAGGGATACAAAGGTACAAAGGCCCATAGAGAAGTTAAATAATATGTCATCTTTGAAAATAGCTAAGAACTAAAACATGATATTAACACCTGGATCAAATGCAATTACTTCTCTCTATGTGATGTTTCCCTTCAAAGTTTATTCTTGCTTGCTTATTCTGCAATCCTCTGTAATTCATCTAGTCCTTCAAATCTTTTTTTTAACACCTGGTCCTATCGGTTTCTTTTTCCATCCTTTCTCTTATTATTCTTCCCCCATCCCATCCTCTCATATCTACCGTCTATTTACTTTTCGTGATACCTTTTTCACCTTCTCAAGGATTGAAGGTTTTCCTAGTACATGGATATCCAAAGTTGGAAATTCCCTTCAATCTTCCACCCTTGGTTTTGCACCACTTTCTTTTTATTTTGTTATAATGTGTATTGTTGTTGTTTGCATGTATTCTTTTTGTTAATCTCTGTATCAAACTTGTATGTGTGTGTAAAAATAAATTGAATATATAATAATAATATAATAAAGGAAAGAATTGGCTTATACACGTACGGGATAGGGAATTCACGATTGACGTATCATCACGTCTGAACTACTGGACTGATTAACTTGGAAATTTGCATATCGATTCTCAATTAGCCGAGGATGATTCTATTTCAAACTCTTCAATATTCCACTCGGTCAAGTTTTCAGTTTGTTTTAAAATAGACCCTTGCGGAGCACAGTTTACCTG
The DNA here is from genome assembly GCF_014356525.2 of Nilaparvata lugens. NCBI lineage: Eukaryota > Metazoa > Arthropoda > Insecta > Hemiptera > Delphacidae > Nilaparvata > Nilaparvata lugens. Next base: position 27,716,171 of record NC_052516.1, read on the forward strand.
CTAGTACGAAACAAGAATGCTCAATGAAAAATATTTTGAACCTAGAACAGAATTTACCACAAGTAAGACAAAAAATTAAATAAGGAAAACAATTATAAAAAATTATTTCTATAAAAACAATTATTAGAATAGAATAGAAGTGTCCCACGTATAATATACGTGTGTCCCACAGTAATATAGAAGTGTCCCACGAAGAGATTAACACGTTTAATCTTATAATATGTGCCCATTCATGCACCGAACGTTTTTTAATTTTACACAGTTTACAAAGTAGGTTCTAAAAATATTCTGGGAAAATTTCAGCTCCGTAACCTTCGTTGAAACAAAATTCAAAATTCATTAAAATTTCCGATATACCGCCAGTTTGTTTCTACAAAGGTTATAGGAGATGAATTAGGAGATGAATTTTTCCCAGAATAATTTTAGAACCTACTTTGAGAACTGTGTGAAATTTAAAAAAGTTCGGTGCATGAATGGGCACGTAATATAAAATTAAACGTCTAAACCTCTTCGTGGGACACCGTGTACAATTATTGATAAAGATGATTGCTCAATAAATTTTCCAATTTTGAAAAAGGTGAGAAATAGGCCTACTAAGAAATCGAGCAGTTAGCAGCAGTAATTGATTGATACATAATTGATTGATACATAATTGATTGATACACAGTACATAATTGATTGATTGCCCATCGAAATATAAGTGGAAAGACTAAAATTACAATTTTGAATAAGAAAATGATTGATTGCTTAGCACAAACTTAATATTCCGATACTACAAGCACAATTATTCATCTAATAGAATTAGAGTTATAAAAGATTAGAATAATATAGAATGCTCCTCAGGTACTAGAGTTCTAATTCAGTAGGTTAGATTAATGAATTTCTCAACTTCACTCATCATTCATTTTCCAATTCATTCTCATTCATGCCGGCGAGATTATCGTTCAAGTGGAAGAAAGGATTTCTTGTTCTTTTCCTCTACGAGGATGTAGTTTTTTCTTCTTCTCCTTCTTCCTCTTCTTCTTCTTCTTCGTCTTCTTCCTCTGTTTTTCCATCTTCTCCTCTCTTTCTTTCTTAATTCGTTCAGACTGCACGTCATATTATTCGGCGAGTCGAAAGTGTTGGATCACGCCGGGCAAAATCGCTTTTGTCGAGTTCGAGATGTCGTCCTTTGTTTAGTCTCTCTCTTAAATCGGCACGCTTATACTGTTTTTAGCCGTTACGCTATGATTTATTGATAGCACGTGACTAAGGAATGAAGATAGAAAAAAAAATGAAAAAGAAATAGGACAACTATTTAACGACGTCGTAGAGAGTAGTTCTATTCTCTTCAAACTGTCAGTATTAGATGAATGGGAAGCAATGGCGTTATTCATATGGAATGCTGTCAGTTTGAAGTGGATCTAAATTGTGGATTCACTTCATAGTGTCAGTATTTCTTATAAATAATACTAATGCTTCTCATCCAACTTTATGCTGACAGTTTCAAGTGAATAGTATGGACAGTTTATCAAACCTCCTGGCTTGATTTGAGACATCTGGAATTCGGCAGATATATGGAGCGTTTTGAAAAAGTTATATAAATAAATGAAATAGGATGGAGAAGTTTAAATGAATACGAAAGGCAATAATAATATTGCACGTACATTTTTAGAGTAAGATAGTTGCACGATTACGAAATGTAATAATTGTACATTCCTAGAGTGAGATAGATGCAGGATTAGTTATGATTTATTTACATTTTTGATAATAATGAAACCTTGGAGATATCACTTTCCTCCTGTTCATTTCTTCAAAAATGTTTGTATAACATGAGGATAATTTGGTGTAGTCTATTATTTTTTATATATTGTACCTTAGAATATAGTTTAAAGTTGTATAGTTATAATGTAGGTATTGAAATGGTACCTGCTTTAAAACCCAAAGCAGAGAAAACTTATACTTAAACTTAGATTTAGAGAACTTGAACTTAGTTTGTTTTATTCTATGTCCAAGGGCTTATTGGGAATCAACATTGTTTAAAATAAAGTATTTATTTGATTGATTGGTTGGTTGATACACGAAAAAAACAATCGAAATGTTCAAAATATCATAAAATATCTTTTCCTAGTTCTGTGTCACCTTCTTCTCATTCTATTCCTCCTCCTTATTGTACCCCTCCTCCTCCTTCTACTTATCCTCCACCTCCCCTTCATCTTCTTATACTTCCGACTCCCCATTTATAATAGTATTCTAGCATTCGTTCTCCTGCAATTTCTTCTTCTTATTTCTTCATCCTCTTTGGTAGTTTATTTATTGAAGTTTTTCGGTTTATCTTTTGATAGTTTGACACCTTGTGAGACCGGACTCCACGGACTTCATTATCGTTTACTTATCCTTTTTCAATTTCTCCTTTACCTCATTCTCCCATTCCTTCTTCTTATTTCTTCATCCTCTTTCATTATCTTTTACTCTATCTCCTTTTTCTCCTCCTCGTTTATTACTCTATCCCAAAAATTTCAATCCTACCCTCAATTTATTCTCTTTTTCAACTTCGTCCATACTCACTCTACGTTTTCAATGTTTCTTTTTCATCCTCATTCTAAACTGTCTAGTGTTGATGAGAAGAGTATCCTTAAATGATATCCTTTTCCAAGAATGGGAACAGGAAAATTCAAGCTTCTTCTTCTTCGTACTCTTCTCCTTCTTTTCCTTTTTCTTCTTTTTCTTCCTCCTTCTTCTTGTTCTCTCTTCTCCTGCTGTCATCTACTTCTTCTTCTTCTTTCTTCTCCTCCTGTATTCTTCTTCTTCTACTTTATCTGTCTTCTCTCTTTTTTTTCTTCTTCTTCTTCTTCTTGTTCTCTCTTCTCACATCTCTCTTCTTCTTCTCTCTTCTCCTCCTGTCTTCTACTTCTTCTTCTTCTTCTCTCTTCTCCTCCTGTATTCTTCTTCTTCTTCTTCTGCTTTATCTGTCTTCTCTCTTTTTCTTCTTCTTCTTCTCCTCCTCCTGTTTTCTTCTTCTTCTTCTTCTTCTTCTTCTTCTTCTTCTTCTTCTCTCTTCTCCTCCTGTCTTCTACTTCTTCTTCTTCTCCTTTTTCTTCTTCTTCTTCTTGTTCTTCTCTCTTCTCCTCCTGTATTCTTCTTCTTCTTCTTCTGCTTTATCTGTCTTCTCTCTTTTTCTTCTTCTTCTTCTTCTTCTTGTTCTCTCTTCTCACTTCTCTCTTCTTCTTCTTCTCTCTTCTCCTCCTGTCATCTACTTCTTCTTCTTCTCTCTCCTCCTCCTGTTTTCTTCTTCTGCTTTATCTCTCTTCTCTCTCCTCCGTTTTTCTTCTTCTTCTTCTTCTCCTTTTTCTTCTTCTTCTTCTTCTCCTCCTCCTCCTTTTCCTTCTTCTTTTTCATCTTTGAGATGGTTGCGTGATCTACTAATATCTGAGTAGTAGCTCGCTCGTGTAAATAGGCACCCCACCAAGCAATATCATCATCATCATCATCCTCAACACAATCATCATCATCATAATCATGAGTAGCAGCAAAACCGTGTCTCAACAAACATTCAACAAATCACGACTACCTTCTTACTCTTTCCCACAAACTATAACAAACTATACACATATTGCAGTAAACTAGGTGATACATGTTATGCTAATGTCATCTCTCCAATGTGACTATTGGTTTTCCCACAGTATGCACATGCTTCACTGAGTATCTACCACGTGTACTTAAGGATTTCCTATAAGTCTTATCTCAGACCTATACAGTAGTAGTCTATAGTAGCCTAAAGTCTATAAGCTTGAAGATATTAATAGAAAATATAATATGCTGAGAGGTATATTTGAAAAAAATTATGCTCAAGTTTAGTCAAGGATTATGTGACCTCATATTATGAATATGAGTATTATTGAAAATATTGAAATGATACCGAAGAACCATTGTAAAATGTTACATTGTGCAATGAAATAGTATAATAATGTGAAGAAGGCCTTGGAAATGTAAATATTATCTATCAGGCAGAGGAAGAGGCCTCAACTAGGTTTCGTTAGATTAGTTATTTTACTAAAACGTTATCATACCTTGTTGGAATCACTTGAAAATATTCAGAGCTTCCTATAATATTTATATTTTTCAACCCATTTTAGTTCTCATTAACTGAGAATGAGAGGATGATAATGATTTGGCAATATGAAAATAAATCCGTTCAGTTGTAATAAATAGATTGAAGGTTCATCAACTCGATTTTTAAGATTTAATTTAATGAGATATAGCTTGATTTATTCCAAACCTTCATCTCAATATTTGTACATCTTAGTAGCTTTTAGCATTATAATGTGTTGATAAATTTGGGATGTATATTAAGAAAGATAAGTTGAGAAAGATATAATCTATTTTTGAAAGAAAATTTATAATGATTCAATGTTTATATTTCATATTTTAGGAGGTGTAAATAGACAATGCTCTCTAATTCGCTGATGAAGTTAAGATAGATAAGTTGGGAAAGAGATTTATTTTTGAAAGAAAATATAATGATAGAATATCATATTCAATGTTAATATTCCATATTTAAGGAGGTGTAAACAGATAATGCTTATCTCATCAAAATGATAGAGTATAGATTAATTATTTATCACAAGGCTCTTGGAATTCCTCTATCAAGACTAGTCTCAAATTATTTATTTATCACGATAATTTTATTCAGCTCTGTTATTGGTGACGAAGGGAGGTCAACAAGAGAAAAGAGATGGAAGAGGAGGAAGAAAAGGAGAAGGAGTGGGAGAAGGAGTGGGAGAAGGAGGAGGAGGAGGAGGAGGAGTAGGAAGGGATTCGGGAACTGGAGACGAGGAGGAGGTGAGGAAGAAGAAGTAGAGATAGAGAAAGAAAATAAAAGAAAATAAGAAGGAATTTGAGTTGTGTGATAAATTTGAATGATCTTCTTTTCGAAGTTTGGTGGAATAATTATAATAATCAGAGTGAACTGATTTGAATTTTGGCACCTTTGGAGTGCCATTGGCCACTTTCTTTTTATTTCAAAGTCGAAGAACCAAATCGCGGTTAATCAGATGTTCCTACCTGGTTATTATCACTGAGAGAGAGGAGAATATCAGATGTGTGGAGAGAGATGAGGTGGAGAAACAGGAGGAGAAGACAAAGAGGAAGTTGAAGGAGAAGAAGAAGAAGAAGAAGAAGAAGAAGAAGAAGAAGAAGATGAAGATGAAGAAGAAGAGAATGAAGCAATGAAGTAGAAGATGAAAAAGAGGAGATGGAGGATCATGGAGAGAGAGAAAGGAGATGAAGATACAGAGTGTGAGTAGGAAGAGGATATATTTAATAAACAAATAAAAGAGGAGGGAGGAAAGAATATTAAGTAGTAATGTAATAGAGAAAGGATGAAGAGAAATGAAAAATTATCCAGCGATGAGGGAGAATAAGGTGGAGGAGGGAAAGAAAGAGGGAGTGTAGAGGTGGAGAAGGAGGAAGAGGAGGAGGAGGAGGAGAAGGAGGAAAAGGAGGAGGAGGACGAGGAGAAGGAGGAGTAGGTGGAGAAGGAGGAGAAGGAGGAGAAGGAGGGGAAGGAGGAGAAGGAGGAGAAGGAGGAGTAGGAGGAGAAGGAGGAAAAGGAGGAGAAGGAGGAGAAGGAAGAAGAGGGGAAAAAAGAGGAAAAAGAAGATGAGGAAGAAGAGGAAAAATAAGAGGAGGAAGATGATAAGGAGGAGAAAAAAAAGAAATAAGGAGAAAGAGGAGGGGGTATAGTTGAATTGTAGAAGAGTATGTAAGGATGAGAAGGAGGGAAATAAGAAGGTAGAAGAAGGAGAAGGAGGGAAATAAGAAGTTAGAAGAAGGAGAAGGAGGGAAATAAGAAGGTAGAAGAAGGAGAAGGAGAAGAAGGAGAAGAAGGTGAAGAAGGAGAAGATGGAGAAGAAAGAGAAGAAGAAGAAGAAAAAGAAGAGAAAGAAGAAGAACCAGTAGAGTTTGAAATTATAAGGAGATTGGGCATGTCACGCACATTTAAACACTCGATAAACTAAATTCAACTTATTAGGATAATTATATAGCTTCCAACTGATAGATCTAAACTGTGTTGAATTCCGACTTTTGAAAAGATGCACCCATGTATTCTCTCAACTTGAAATATTGCTTTTCGGAGGTCGCCTGGCAATCTGGCATTCCTTAGCAAACGATTTATGCTTCATTTTTATCAGTCAACTTGACCCAAATTCCTATTCAAATATAACAATTTTATACTGTCAGCATTCCTCATACAAACATCAATGCTTCCTAATCAAATAATGCTGACATTTTAAAGTGATTCTCACTGTAGGTGGCACGATCAGTGGATTGTTTTCTAAACCTATAATAAATCAGGGGTGTCGAAGCTTGTTATTAGGTATTTTGAAAAGTGTTTGGTAGCAACAGAGATTATATCATTTTATAGCAACATAGCTGAGCTTATAGAGGAATGAATGTGGATCTTCACATATCAGAACCAATGAACTTGTACGGTACAGTGAATATAATTATTATTCAGTTAGATAATACAAAGAATATACAGTAATGTTATTCAAAATAACTAAACTATTAGTGAAACGGTTGTTTGAAATTTATTTTAAAAACCTGAAAATGATGTAAAACATCGAAACAAGTAGTTTTAATCTGTTATTTTATATTGAAATCTTTTCAAAAAAGTGTACCATGATGTTATTTTATAAATGTACAGTGAATATTTTATTTATTCAGTAAAATATTATCATAGAGAAACAATAGCGTAAGTAGATATCCCATGGTATAGGGAATTTATGTCGCAACTTTTACTGTTATCTCAAGCTGATTACTGTCGATTATTGTCAATTTTTACTGTTTTGTTGGGGTGATAGTGTATGAACGGCACAATTTGAGAGACTACCAGCGTCACACAGCTGCATAGGAAAGAACTACGTGAATTTCCTTTATGTTCCAAATTTCTAGCCGATTTTTTGTTACTCTCAAGCCGATTACAGTCGAATTCAATCTATTATTACTGTTTTAGCCGGATGAGAGTGTAAGAACGGCACAGTATGAGAGACTACCAGCGTCACATAGATTCACCAAAAACAACTACTAGGAGTATCGGCTTCAGTTAACAGTGACATTTGCAACATATTTTCCACTTTTTGTGTAGTTGAGAAGTTGATATTGCGGTAATTATTCATATTAAATGAAAAAGTCTAAGAAATTGTCAAAAAACTACAGATTTATCTTTTTCATTTAATTTGCAACATAAATGCTCTATTCTATGGCATATCTTCTAATGCTTTATTTCCACTATGGTTTTCTCTAATGCTTTATTTTCTGTATGGTATAGTCCCATTAGAGCTGATGGAAGTAATATTCTCACTGACCATAATACTGTGTCTGACCGTACACTGATAGTGATATAATAGTTATTTGTGCAACTAGTGCGCAAAGTGACAGTTTGCTGCACCGAAAGAAACGTTTACGCCCGAGCCATAGGCGAGGGCGGAATGGTTTCTTGAGTGCAGCAGAGGAACTTTGCGCACATATTTCACATTAAGTTTTTCCTACAGTTACCATTGAATATGAAAAGTGGGTAATTATGGGTAAAATTGCCTGAAATGCATCAAATGTTTTTCTGTGTAATTTTATTATTGATAAAAACCTTAATCCTAAAATCCTAAAGTCCTCGTTGTCCTTGGTTATAATATATAATGTAATAATTAGCGCGTTGTGCTTGGTTGCACCTCTGCTCACTATAGCAGCCACAGCAGTCACTGTTACCAACTTCATTTTCATTTTGCTGCACTGTTGCTCCATATAACCTACTAAGTATTTTGCGTTGCCATGTTGCAAATCTGGAGTGCAGAAAAATTTTTCCCGCACTAGAGCGGAAAAGTGATTCTTTGCGTTCTGTAATCAGTGCAGCAATGGCCACTTTTCAACGTAACTGTAGGAAAAGAAAATAAAAATCTTAGTACCCTTTTTTTTAAATATTTTATCACAACATGTTTCGGACATTGATGCCATTTTCAAGTGATATGAAGTAAATAAATAAATACTACCGGAAGATTCTTATTTTGATCATATGTTAGTGTATTCATATGTTTTTATGAACTAAGACTGTAAATTTTATTTTCTTTATATTTATTTTACAAGTAGCCCTATACAGAAAAGAGACTGATATAGTGAGGTCCACGTTATAATGGCAGTGGATGAAGATAGGAGAACAGCGTTGATAATTCTCTGCATTAATCAATTATATTTCTACATTGTCAAAAACAGATTTGGCATCATTGCGGAGCTAGAAAAGGATAGTACTACCTGCTTTGTCGAATGATAGACAAGAATAGCAACACCAAAGTTGATTAAATACTGTCATTATAACGTGGACCTTACTATAGTGATATGTGGGAATTTATGTGGAATATTATTGGGAATTCCAAAAAGAGCATTCAACAAAGAATTGAAGATTTCTCATACTGCTTCATGAATATTTTGTTTTGTGATATTACATTCAAGTAATATACAATAATTTTACAAGTGTAAATTTCACTCAGAGTCAAACCACATGAGTTTTATCGAATCAAAGTCTGATTTAAACTGTGAGACCAAGTATGAATTTGATTCAGAGTCAGTCTTGTCGAGTCAGTGTCTGAGGCTATGAAGCTAGGTGTGATTTTGACTGAGGACTGTCTGATTTGAGTCAGACTGAGCCAGTGTTTCCTGGTGTGAAAGTTCTAGAACAGGTGCGCGCGGGTGGCTCATTTTATTGACTTGCTCTCGTGCTGTGTCACTGAATATTAAATTTTACATCACGCCATCAAGTTACTAAGAGTGGTTACTTTAACTACAATTAGCTAGGACTGATCACTAATAGCACATAGCACAGAGTAAAGAACAGCTTAAGAGTAACCGAATATTGTGCTTCTTAAATGAAAAGACTGAGAAATTGACAAAAACCACAGATTATATTAAAAGTTTAATTATTTATAGAATGTTTCTAATTTTAATAAAATCTGTTTTTTGACAATTTCTTAGTCTTTTTATTTAATATGAATAACTAGGTACCTCAATATCTACTTTTCAACGTTATATTGTGCTCATAGTTAGTACTATACTTGACTTGATACTATATACAGTGGATTGTTTTAGTTAATTTCCTATATCAACATTCTAAATTGAAAATCTTATACGATTATTTTGGGATCGAAATGTATGTGTTTAAAACTGCTGAAGAATCATAACCTCTTTTGGACTAATATGCAATCAAAATTCGGGAATGGAATAGTAAAGGCTATAAGTCTGCTTTTTCGTTTCCAATCATTTTATGATTTAGTTGTTTTGTCATTGTTGTTAGATAAATAAATAAATAAATAAAAGAAAATGGAAATACGTTTTTTATTGTTATAAGTTTCCGATTCTCTTTCTCTCTGGTACTATGCTCGGATTATGATGAAACTTTCAAATTTTAATAGCTTAGGATACTACGTCTTTTCCAGATATCCTATTGATTCTTCAAGTATTGAAGGATTATTGAAGTATTGATATCGTGAACCAGACCGTCTACCTAAGTGGAGAAATCTATTCAGAAGTGGTCGATCCCATTCAAAATGGTGCACTTACTAGCTGTGAAATTTCATCCAATTTTCATAATTATTACAGAAAATTGCTTTAATATCGAAAAAAACATTCCAAATGAAATTTAAAGTACAACTATTCAGAAGAGTTAATTGTTTCCACTATAATTTACTAGTAGGTAACCCGTGCTCCACATGGGTCCAATTAAAAACTTGACAAACTAAAATCTTGACGTACTGAAATCTTGGAGTTTGAAATAGGCCAATAACCATCCTCGGTAAATTGAGAATCTAGATACGAAATTTCAAGTTAATCAGTCCAGTAGTTCAGATGTGATGATGCGTCATTCGTGAATTTCCTATACCGTACGTGTATAAGCCAATTTTTTCCTTCATTATACTATAATTATACAGGGTGTTTACGAACTCTCTATCAATACTCTAGAGCATTGTTCCTGGGTAAGAAACATATCTAAATATCATATTCAGTAGATTATGCTTGGTAAATTGAGAATCTAGATGAGAAATTTCAAGTTAAGGAGTTCAGACGTGATGATGCGTCATTCGAGGATTTCCTAACCCGTACATGTATAAGCCAATTCTTTCTCTATGCTATAGATATATGAAGCAATGATTTATCAGTTTGAGAAAATAATCAACCACTGGCCTTCAAAATCGGACAACGTTGCACCTTATAAAAGGAGCTTTTCAGTGATTCCCTTGATAACATTCGACAATATAAACAAGGTAATTAGTGAATCCCAACAAATTAATCATCCTGAATGATGAGGGATTTTCAACACAGACATTAACAAAAATGAGTGGACCTTCCTTCTGATTTCATGGTTATATTCTCTGCTATGCCAGTGGCAAAACTCGCCGTATATTTGAAGATGTATAGTTATGTCTTTGTGTTTTCCTTGAGCCAGAGGCTAAGGAGCACCTTGTCTCAGATTAATGATTGTCAATTTATAACAGGAGTGAATGATGATTAATCAATTAAAACTGAAAAGCTAGGTAGCCCAGCTAAACGCCGCGTCATCGCGGCTTGATCGATCGCTTCAATATTTTTGAAGGAAGCTCAAGGTTGTCGTTCAAATACTACTACTACATCAACGGAATCAACAGAATCAACATTAACAACATCATCAACAGCCTCCAGGTAGGTTGAGAGGTACTCAGGAACTGTGAACCTGTTATAGTAGTGAGTTCCACTTCAAACTTTCATCTTTCCTCATATTATTATATCAATACTTCCCATTTAACCTATGCTGCCAGACTACAGTTTACTTACAGTTTAGTAAGATTCACTTCCATCTTTCAGTATTCCTCATAAATAGCACTAAAGCTTCTCATTTGACAAATTGTGACAGTTTGAAGTGAACGCCACTGTAGATGACTTGCTGAATCACATAACCTGGCTCTGATTCAAGATTTCAAGTCAGCACAGCTTGAGGACATGAATGAAATTGCAAGTTTTGATTATGGGTCAGCGTGTTCAGTTCCTGAGAACTTTGTAAGATGGCGTAGTAGATGCATTTTGATTACAGTGAGGTTAGCATTGAGATGTGAACAAGAGATGGAACGAGTAGCAGAGTCAACTATCATGCAAAACCAGGTTTTGTTCAATTTGGTAGTACAAAACATGAGATGAAACAAGTAGCTAAGTCCTCCACCACTTATATAAACTATATAAATTTCTAGAATACATAGATTCTAACTTGTGAAACTACAATTATGCAAAACCAGGCTTTGTTCAATTCGTTCAATAGCCAGTTTTTCTTTCCCGACTATCGTATTGTTTGCTCTATCTAATATATGGATGAATAAATTTGGTAGTGAGCTCATATCTGTGCATGAATATAATCTACCGTACTTTTTGGGAAAAAGTTGCTAGTCTACAGATGAAAATAAATTCATTGGGAATTGCATTTGTTCAAATGCTAATTAATGAACAATTATCATTAAAACTAAAATCCTAATTAAATGCTTAAAAAGTAGCTAGTAAGATGAGGCCAAACAAGATAGGCAATATTGTGAAATATAGAACCAAGTTGCACAAAAGTATCTTAATTTTTAACTGTGATTAAGTGCTAATTAAAGATGTCTTCCGCTTCTCTGATTTGTTCTCGTGGCATTCAATCACTATTTAAATACAACAGACTTTCGTGGAACTAGGCTATGAAGCTGATTAAATTGTTTGTTCATTTGTTCGCATTATTTAGCTGCGTTTACACCAAAGTTATCAACAAAATGTTAATAACTTAATCCTTATAGATTCTATTGAATCGAACGGAACTTGACATACGTTCATCATGTGTATGATAAGTTATGTTCAATCTAATAGAATCTATACGGATTAAGTTATTATAATTTTGTTAATAACTTTGGTGTAAACATAGTCTTAAAAACACTGTCTTCAATAGCTGATGATCCTAAGCTTAAAAGGTATAAAAATAGGAAATTGAACTTATAGAAACTTCCAGATTACATAGATTCTAACACATGGAACTACAATTCCTCCAACAAAAAATCTCCCAGATAATTTCTAGATCCCTCTCATCTCCTTTTCTAGACCTAGACCTTTCTCAGACCTTTTCGAGACCTGGAAGTCTTTTCTAATCATTTAGGCCTCCTCTATACCTTTAGGCCTTCTCTAGAGCTCTAGGACTTCAGGCCTTTCCAACACATTTGAATATCTACTACACCTAGCTGTTCTTGTTTTTTAAAAAAAATATCTGGGAGATTTTTTATGGGAGGTATTGTAGTTTCATAAGTTAGAATATATGTAATCTGAAAGTTTCTATGAGTTCAATTCCCTATTTTTATAGCTTTTAAGCTTAGGATCATCTATTGAAGACAGCTATATAAGACAGTTATTGAATGAAAAAGACTAAGAAATTGTCATAAAACCACTGATTTATTGATAATTAGTAAGACTGATTTCGGTTATTACACCATTGTCAATCTCTGATAAACTTATCATGAGATGTTGACATGTTACACCATGTCAACGTTTTCTGTGCCATCTTATGAATTTATGATGTGTGAGACATCATCTTAACATCTCAATTTCAAGATAAAATTCTCTGGAACAAGAAACTCCACATTGAAGTTTCTTCAGTTATCGCTTGATAGATAACATTAGACAGAATCTTTATCTCGCCCTATTTCTATAGCAGGAGATATTTCTACACCTTGGCTTCTCCTATTTCCATTAGCTACATTTTCATGTCTTTATATTAAGTCCTCTTCTTCAGCTTATCTTCATAATTTGTCTCCTTTCTAACTACAGCATTATTATTATGGATATTTAAGCTTCTACATTGTTATACTGTGAAAAACTTTTGATTATCTTCGATCTAAGAATCTTTGATATTTCATATCAATTTATAAAAAAATTCAGCACTCGGCCTCTGCGTTCAGATTCTATTAACCTTGCAGGGACCCTCCTTATATAATATATATCTTACTTATACTACCTACTGTATATCTAACTATTATGTTTTGTATTTTATACTTTAAGTTTCTAACTTTGTAACCATCATCAACGATAAATAAATTTGATTTGATTTGTGAGAAGATCTTGGATTGTGTGATGTCTCAAACGTGGAATCCCACATTATTTATGCATTTGGTATTCAAACTGTCAGCATTCCTTATGAGAAACATCAATGCTTCCCATTCAAACAATGCTGACAGTTGGAGTGAGCCTCACTGTAGCATTACGCAACTTGCACAGATTCACGACATTTCAGAACCATAAAAGACTCAGGACTATCAGGTCACGATCTAGTATGAGGGTCCTTCAGTCTTCACTCCATATTGTATTGAAAATGAGTTCAACAATTCATGAACTGGAAAGCACTATTGAAAAATCACATATCGAACTAAACCACTCGAAATTTTTGTCTAAATGTTGAATATTCTGTCTATAATGTCTAATATTCAAATAAATTACAAACTTTATCTCTGCTCAATTCGATAAAGAAGTGGCTTTTACTTCTTCAAGTCTTCTAGAAATCTCTTTGAATCTAGTATTGCAATATCAAATCTATTATTAAATTTCTGTAGAGAAATATGCAAAATACTGAATTGTATATTCTACATTTACTTCTTTGAACATACTGTATTGTATCTCTATTCAACATTTACTTCCTTTTACTACATTTAATTCATAGTTTCAATAGTTCATTCATTAGATTCAATAGTTCTTTTTGAACTAAAATGGATAGCAAAATAGATGAGGATTCAATCGTATTTAGTAATCCAAACTTGAAGAATTGTAATGGGATAAAAACACACCATGCATCATCCACGTTTAACGCTGAAATACGATTAATAACCGTTTGCACAGTGACAATTTGAACTTAATTTCATTTTAAACTGGATTAAATCCGTAGTATCAAGTCTCTTTTGTTATAATGTGTTACATTTTGAGTTTAAGCCACCAACTGATTAAATTCAGTTTACGCTTTGACTGTGCAAACGGCCCTAAATATAAAATCTTTCACTTCGGGTTTAAACCAACAGCTGATCTATATCTGTTTAAACCGATATGGTACACATGGGCCTAAGAGACAAAAGTGGTATGCTCAGGGAAACCCCTCTCAAATTCTATTGGTGAATGCTAGTTCCAATGCCAGTTTATAGGCCTTATACTATGACGGACCAATCACGAGCGAGTTCTTTTCGAGTACACGCCCACAACGTTCTCCCATTGGCTCATGCAAGTACGTCATCGAATGGACTCAATTTTATTGAACGAAGCTCTTCAAATGACTTATATTGAGCAGTTTGCACAAACTGGAACTGAATTGAATCAGGTGGTTGTTGAATATCAAAATAAATCTTATTGAGACCTTTACTATAAATTTGATCCAGTTTTAGCTGAGATTCCTTTTAAAGTAGCAGTGTGCAAATGTCCCTAAGAATTTATTCTTCAGAATCGATATTTCAGCGCATGAAGATATGAGTGATAAAATGATGAGATAAACTGTCTGAATAATATTATTGAACAAAGAAAAATTATCTTCAAATCAAACACCTTAAATGATTGATTATTGATAAGTTAGAATAGCCCCTCATTATATCATCAGACAGTATTTATAGATAATTAATTCAATTCCAGTTTCTCACATATTGTAGGATTCGAAATTCCTATATTTTGTAGGAAAATTATAATACATGATTTATAGAGAAATACGGTATTTGAGAGACTCTGGTTCTAACAAAAACTGTTGAATTTTTTCGATTACAAGATAAAATCATGAATTATTCTCCAATATTGTGACCGTTTTAGGTCACCTTTTTTAAGAGAGTCAAAAATGTCCGGCTATTCACATTGCTTCAGGAACCAGCTACTTAAATCCACGCATCACCATTGACATTCTACATTCATATCTTTCAAACATTGACACCTCAGATGCCAATCGCGTGAGAAAACAAGAATAAAACTTTCGGACAAGAGAGAAAGAGAATGAGAGTTGGAGTTAGAGAGAGGGAAAGAGAGAGAGGGTGAGAGAAAGGCCAAGGGCACTGAAGACGATTCGGGTTAATTTCGTCGAGTCGAAATTCGAAAATTAGCAACCATGAACTTGCTGTAAACACAATCTGACAACGGATCTAGCTGGCATTGATAGCCTGCAGTATTTCTGTAGCTGTTAATAAAAGCCGTTTGAAAATGATTAATAAGGAAACATAACCGCTAAAAAAATAAAGGTGCGCTTTATGGGTTGTCTTAGTTAGTATATCTATGTTTAAAACATAAAACTAGATACCTTTCCCAGTTTGTATACCTGTGTTTTGGTTTTGTTGTATATAGTGGAACGGAGCATGGGAAAAATAACAGTAATACGAAAGGAAAAGGTCTTTGCCAACTTGTAATTGTCTGAATCGTGATTTCGATAGCCTTGTATCAATGAGATCTAGACGATAGATGCACTAGACACTAGAGTGGTTCAGATAGATCTCGCAACCTTTCCAGTATCACTTACATGCAGCGAGTCTTCTTTTTTGTGTACTGCTCGTTGCAACGATTTAAATTCTCATCGAGCGTGTGAATGTTATATGCATTTAAATTGGATTGCTAACAATGGTTGAGTGTTATGAGGAACTGTAGCTGAAAATAAATAATGGTATTTGTAGTTTGACAGTTCAAAGAATACATTATTATATTATTACTTTTTGCAGGTCTGGAAGTTGGATGTGAATCGCAATGCTTTGTTAGTTAACGTTTTGATATATATTATGGAAAATATTGATATCTAAGAATTGAAAGCAAAATTGATTGAAATTTTTCATGTTATCGTCAACCAGTGATAAACGAATAGTACTTCTCTTCTCCCTGCTGTAACAAAATAAAGGGAAGAATTGGCTTATACAGGTACGGGATAGGGAATTCACGAATGACGCATCTTCACTTCTAAACTATTGAACTGATTATCTTGGAATTTTGCATATAGATTCTCAATTTACCGAGGATGGTTAATAGTCCTATTTTCAGATTTTCAAGATTTGTCAAGTTTTCAGTTTGTCTAAATTATATATATTTGTGCTTTAAACAGATCCTTGCGGAGCATGGGTTACCTGCTATTTAAAAATGAACACAAAAGGAGAATAAGGTGAGACTCGTTAGATTCACTATAAACTGATAGTGTACCTTATAAGTAATTAATCAATTATTCCTATTCAATGACTACCGACAGTATACAAAAATCTCACTGTTGAATTGATTTGGAAAAGTATGTAGGAATAGTTATTTGTGCAACTAGTGCGCAAAGTGTCAGTTTGCTGCACCGAAGAAACGTTTACGCCCGAGCCGTAGGCGAGGGCGGAATGGTTCTTGAGTGCAGCAGAGGAACTTTGCGCACGTATTTAATAATAATAATAATAATCTTTATTTCCGTATAAAAAAAACAAAATAATTACAAAATTGCACTTGCAGAAATTTCACATAATATACAGAAATATTCTACCATGCAAGTGACTAAGTCACGTCCGCATGGAGGAGCATCAGAGAGACAGAAAAAAACAATATTTATTGAAAACGAAAACGAAAGAGAGAAGAATATATAACTAAATAAAACTAAGAACTATCTAAAATAGTGTATACAATACCTATTTTCTTTAATGAAAAAAATACAATAAGAATAATAAATTAATTAATTTGAGATGATTGATAAAGACAGAAATACATAAATCAGCAAGAGTGGAAAATTCTATGCATAAAATAAAATAACAACAAGCTCAAGATAAGACATGATACGCAAATCTCAGACAAAAGTCAAAATTAGCAAGCACAATAAGGAAATTCGCAGTGTACAAGGAATAAATGAACAGCCCTTGGAACTATATTACGGAGTGTACATCATCTCCACCCCAACCCTATCGCAGTTTAGTAGCCATCTTTTTATGCTAGTTTTGATGTAATACTTATTATTTTGGGACCCAAAATTAATCTTGATGTGTATAGGTAAAAGATTGAAAATTTTGGGGTGAGGAACATAAAAGATTTTTTGAAAAGGGTTACAGTTAGGTCTCAATCCTCGGAGATGGCGATTCAGTACTCCTCGCGTCAAATGAGAGCCCTCCACCACCTCACAATAGCTTACTATTACACCATCATTCCCACTCAGCAGGTAGAAAATATAAGTACCTTGTGGATATACATGTGTCTCAGAGGGAGTATCTCGAATTCTTGAAATAGTGGTAAAGTGCTATCCCTGTATCTACACAGCAATTATTCGGATAAAAGACTTCTGTAGCTTTATAATGGGATCCAAAATGAATAATATGTACTTCCCCAACAACTCAATCCATAACTATTCTTGAATGGGCAAATGCGTAATAAATCTCTTTCAGGGTACTTTTATTGCACATCTGCTTTAATTTAAATATTGTTCTAAGGTAGAACTGAAGAGATTTCTTGAGGGACTTAATGTGGGACTTCCAATTCAAGTTATGATCTAGAAGCACCCCTAGATATTTTACATTGGATTCCATTTTCACAACAGGCAACTGCAAGAGTCAGCCTACAGTGAAATCCGTGGAGGAAGATAGCATAGGAAAACTTCTACTGCCACTTAGACTGAACAAGATGTAATTGGTTTTTTGAACATTCATTGCCAACTTATTACAAGTGAACCAAAATGACAGTTTATTCAAGTCCTGTTGCATGTCATAAGCAAGTTGGTCCTGTTGGTCCGGACTGTATGATAAGGCAGTGTCATCTGCAAAAGTTGTTAATTGTCCCTAATACTCTAATGGTCTTCCTTTCACATTAAGTTTTTCCTACAGTTACCATTGAATATGAAAAGTGGGTCATTATGGGTAAAATTGCCTGAAATGCATCAAATGTTTTTCTGTGTAATTTTATTATTGATAAAAACCTTAATCCTAAAATCCAATGAATTCTTAGTCAAACATTCATATGATTACATTGTGATTCATTCTCTATACATGTTTGACAACACGGTTATACATTAAAACATAGACACATTCCAAACATGATATCCAAGATTAATCATTGATCCTCAAATTTATAGGACATATAAAAAAGGTATCACTTGGAAAGAAGCGAGCTAATTACTGTTGATGGAGCAACCTTTCGGCAATCAGAAAAGACCAATTAAATAGTTGTTTATTATTCAGGAATTAATCCAATTAAGACTTCTTCGGCTGATGAAATCCATTACAACAGGGAGCTCGTGGTCTAAAGCCAATTCATCCTCTTGAATAAATCATTGTCAGATTTGTATTATTGTGACTTAATTGAATTAATTCATCATTCAGAAGCTGATGATTATTCGACACTATCACAAACTAAGGGGGGTTTAAGCATTCAATTAAGTTACCTATTTCTTTTTCTCCTAATCTTTTCTCTTCTCTTTTCTCCTCTCTTCTCTTCTTTTCCTCTTCTCTCCTATCTAATCTTCTATTGCGTTCTACTTATTACTGCAGAAGTTCAACATAGTCTACTCCTACTCCTTCTCATTCGTAATAACTGTATATTATGCTCTCTTTCTCCTTATTTTTCCCTAACATTCTCGCCTCTCCTTTTTCAAATCATATTCTCCTCTTTTTTACCTTCATCAGCTCTTCATCCCTTTCTCCTCTGTTTCAATTTCAATTTCAATTCATTTATTCGACACACGCATAAAAGTTTGATACATGCAAACATCAAGAACAATACACAATAAAAAATAATAATATAAAATAAAGAGAAAGTGGTGCAAAAGAATAATGTGAATCCTTATTCTTCTTTCATAGCATTTATATTTTTGTAATATTTGAAATTCTATTCACCTTTCACCATAATTGTTTGATTATTGACGTTCTAGAAATTTTTCCTATAAGTACCCATTACTTATTTTTCCAAGTTCCACAAATAAATAACAAGATGATAATCACAGTTGGGAGGGAAAATATATTCTTGTGTAAGTGCTGGGTTGCAGGAAGTAGATCTGTCATCAGCAGTGTGATATTCGAACTGTCTCATTTCCTCTCGATTTTAGTTCATTCAGGTATTACAACATAACTTGGATTTTCTGTTTAATTATGATTCAAAGGTGAAAGGGTAGGTTAGGGGGTTAGTTTTCTGCTTTAAAATGATAATAAGTTGAAGTATTTAAAATATATTGTGAATATCATTCGTGATCAACAAGATATATATCGAGTTGTACTGAAATCCGAGATGAAATTAATGTCACCCTGATAGTGGTATGATCAATAGAGGTCTATCAATTCTCTGCAAAGAACATATTGGTTGAGTTAATATGCTATTTGCAGAGGACTTTTATTGATGTTCATCTCGATAAATATTTAGTTCAGATCACGGATGATATTTATAATATTCTTCGAATAATACGGTGCCAGCATGTTATCATGAAAAAGCAAGACCTAACTAACTTACTTGGGCTAATGGACCCAAATTGGTTGGCTTCACAACATAATAGATTGATTCTACGTTTATTGAATATTATGAAAATCAATTGGACCATTCATAAGCTGTTGTCTGTAAACGTGATCTTACCATATAAACTAATCTGACAATGAACATAGTCCAAAATGTATGGCGGGAAAATAAGGTTCACGCGCCAAATCACATATGGGATCAGGTCAGCCTCCACCAAAAAAGATGCCAAAATTGGATGAATAAAAGAGGGAAATATATCCTTACTTCGTGATAATGGTACCAAAATAGGATAAATCAATGATACAGACCCTAAACTAACAATAACCTCGCAGAAATGGCGCTAAACCAAATACATTATTAATGTATGATACTTAAGCATGAATACAGGATGGAATTATGGTGCAAACATACATTATATCTGCATTCGGCTCCAGCTAATAATGTTTCAAGACACGAAAACCATGTCCAACTTTCTATCAGGCGCGCACGACAAACCGCAACGCCAGGAGCTAAACAAAATTAAAACAAAACTCAAAAGATCCGTCGTATTTTATCCGTTACTCGATACGCTTCAAAACGCTTCGTCCAAAACTCATAAACTGTAACGATCTCGGAAACACAGCACTGATTGATATCGAAAAGGGAGGCCAGGTTATCTTTATCTTTCCCGCCAATTTGAGGTTATCGCGCGCGCGAATCTGGAAGGCAGTGATTTGCTTTTTTCTGTCTTCCCTCCACTAAATAAAAAACGAAACTACACCCCCTAGCTTCCAGGCAGTCTCTGTTTACCCAACAATTTGAATAACAAAAAGAAGACTCTGCTATAAAAATGATCGTAATTCTGAATCGCGGTGCCTTACCGCGCGATATTATTCAACCTGAAGGTGTTATTCAACGGTAACTTTACACCGGAGATTTGGGAGCCAGACTAACCTAACCTAAAATTTAACATCAATCCATCGTGACTCAAAAATCATACATACTGTAGGCTACTCCACTGCAGTGAGTTTCAGTACTCCTTAAAGAAAACATCAATCCTTTCCATTCATCCCATGCTGACAGTCTAAGGTGAATCCCACTATATAGCCACTTCTCAACAATAATTTCATCTTTGGCGCACACATGAGTTACAATACTGTACAGTGTATAATGGCCTATTTTTCTTACCACAGTTTTATCGCGGAGGAACGCTAAAAAATAACAAGCGTATAAGCCTGGAGCTGTTTGAAGAGTATTGGATGCACTCAATTTATATCGGAGTAATCTTTTAAAACGGTTTTGTATTTACAAGCTGGCGCTCCATATTAAAAATACAGTTTTCAGGATCATATAGTTTCGGTCTTTGCAATATTTGATAATAATATAGTGATGTAAAGAGTTATGAGAGAGGTCCTAGAGCATTTGAGGGCATTTTCGTGCAATTTCGGATGTGATCTCACTTATTCTAGACTATTTTTCCACACATAAACATTTCATTTCGAAGATGAATCTTCATAATCTATATTCAGCGTAATTCAACAGGAAAGAACCAATTTTCAAAAGGCGATTCAGAAGAATATCTCATAAACTCAAATCGGAAATCCAGACCCTGAAGCAAAGAGTGACTAGGATGGATCCTTACATCTCAGAGAGAAAAGTATTTTCCACTATACAAGTTACTATAAGTCTAGAAGACTATGAAACGGAATCGATACATTTTTTGCTAAGAACTCCTGAGTTGCAGTGCTATAAGTAATACAGTGTTTCACATTTCAGCTACCAATGATAACCTGAGAATATACTCTTGAAAAATATAGCCTATTTTGAGGCTATATATCATTGTATTTTCAATATTTTGAATTAAGTGTTCCACAGTTGACCCAAAAAGTCGTAAATATTATTTTAAAACGATGAAAAGCTTTGAATTTGAACATTTTCAACGATAATTTGAATATGAGGGAATAAATTTGATGGTTTATAAATTGGAAGAATAAGACGTTGATGTTGTCAGTACCACTATATTTATTGAAAATAAATTTTCATTTTGAAGAAATATAGTAGTGTTGACAACATCAACGTCTTATCCTTTCAATTATGGAGAAATATCACATCATCTCCAGCCTTACAATAACAATATTAGGTTGCTGAATTACAAGCTATAATATAAGTGTGTATTAAACACATAGAACAGATCGAGTTTCTTTGGAGACATCAATCCCTGGTAATACGTGACATTATTTCCCAAGTTTATAGAGCACAAAGAACTCCCACATTCCCATATATAATACAGATTGTAGGATTCCATAAACAATTTCCCCAATAAAAACTAAGGAATTGATTATTCAGTATTCAACTGAATACTGAACCTTCACTACTAATTGATTGAATAGTTGATTGAGTGATTGATGAAAGCTCTAGAACAATAAAGGTCTAATCTAGTCTAAAAAGGTCTACGGTAGACTATTAGCTGACAGCTCTATGGCGGACTTCACATGTAAGTTGAGACCTTCATTTCATTTGAAGAGCTATTAATGTTGGTTCTTCATGAGTTCAATAACGGCCTTCAGTGGGTAAAGTGGCTCTCTTAGTTCTAGAATATTATTGAATAATTGTAAAAAAGTCATTAGCATGGAGATTTCTTCCTCAAGTCTGTAAAATATCTTCTACAGTATTAATTCTGTAGTTCAAATGTCTCTTTCAGTTCTAGAATTATTGATTAATCGTGAAATAACTCATCAACATAAGGATTTCTTCCTTAAGTCTGTGAAATATCTTCTCATTGGTCAGAAGTAATTCAGTAATTCAAATAATGTGTCTTTCAGTGTTAGAATTATTGAGTATATGTGGAAAAACCCCATTAGCATAAGGATTTCTTCCTCAACAAGTCTGTGAAATATCTTCTCATAGGTTAGAAGTAATTCAGTGTTTCAATTGTGTGTTATAATTCTAGAATTAAATAGTGAAAACTCAGTAGTATGATATTTATCCTTCAACAAGACCGTGGAAAATCATCTCATTGGTTGTTTCAATTCACGTTGCCATGGCAAAATTGTTACGTGCTATAAATTTTCGGCTCTAAATTCAATATTTTCTAAATTTGGCTTAGTGGTTTTGTGTTTTGTTTCGGTTTTGTATATGTTTGGACTTTTTAACATCAAAATGAACTTTATTCCGAAGTGAAAAGTTTAAATTTAAAGTATTGTGCTCACTATAACCCTAGTGTCCGGTTTCCCATTTGGGAACTTTGGACTATATACGGCGAGGTGGAACTACCCTTGGGTCTCCCCACCATTCAAAGCCATACGCTAATAATAATTGGTTGTTTAAACAGGTATAACAAGCAATGCTATGCTCTCAATCATACTAAGTTGATCAGGAGAGAGATTTTTCTCAGGTACGAAATAGCTTCTCAACACCTTCAATGACTCAATGAATTTTATGACTTTTGATGAAGAGATAAGATAAGATTTTGTAAGAATTCACGGAATGCACTGTTTGGAAGAAGTACTATAACTATATACTTATACGTTTTTTATAGTGATTTCAATTCTGTCAGATGAAGTTAGCAATGAGGATATAGCTGTATTGGTATAAGTTTGGTATAGCTATATAGGTGAATCTTCTGCTGCTTTGATTTCGTTTCATCTGATATCAATCTTTATGATAATTTTATTAAGAAACCAATGAATGGAGAAACAAATCAAGTTGAAGTAGAATTAAGGAACATCAGTAGTTGTTCAAACTCCTGTGTTTTGAAGTAAACCTAGATAATGGAATTTTAGACCCGGTTGCACAGAAGCCTGTTAAATTTTACACATTGTCAAATGCCACGAGAACTAATCAGTGAAGCAGTCTTTAAAAAAATAGGCTTCTCTGATTGGTTCCCAAGACATTAATATTAAAAATTCAACAGACTTTTTGCAACCAGGCATTAAAGTTTTAAGTGCTATGTTAAATTTATTAGTTAATAGTTAATTAGTTATTAGTTTATTAGTTAAGTGTAATGTGGTGGTGTATAGTAGTCAAATAAGACGCTATCATCATTTTGACTGATGCAAGAGCTGTCATAGTATCAAGTCCCGCTAAAAATTTAAAATAACAATGCTCACTCAAAAGTGAATATTTATGTAGAAATTATCCAGTAAAGAAAGTAGTAATTTTTTCAAATGATTTCAACGCAATAAGATGTTAGATAAAAATCAATGTCGATAGATCTTACAATTTCAATGCATTAAAAACGGTACATGAAAGTCAATGATTCAAGTAAAGAAGTAAGGCGAAGGGTTATGCTAGCCAATAGATGCTATTACGCGCTATCAACTCTGATGAAAAAACGTACTCTCAGTAGAAAGACCAAGCTGCTGCTATACAGAACAATCATCATGCCTGTCTTACTGTATGATAGTGAAACATGGGCAACTACGGTGGCGGATGAAAGAATGCTGGGCGTATTTGAAAGAAAGATCCTGAGAAGAGTGTTTGGAGGCATACAGGAAGCAGGAGTCTGGCGTAGGAGGCATAATGACGAACTTTATAGGCTGTACCAGTATACAGATATAGCCACTGTGATGCGAGTTCGCAGGCTGAGGTGGGCAGGACACCTGGTACGAGCTGACGATGCCTACCCCCCAAACATGGCAATGGAAGGGAAAATATATGGCCGGCGAAGGAAAGGGTGACCCAGAACAAGATGGATAGACGTAGTGGATAAAGATGCAGCAGTAATTGGGGTGCGAAGATGGAAAAGTGCAGCGGTGGACAGAGATGCTTGGAGGCGGAAATTGAGGGAGGCTGTGACCCGCGCTGGGTTGTAATGCCAAATAAGAAGAAGATAAAAGTCAATGAAAAGTAATATTGATACTCCAATTGATTCATCTAAAATAAATACTTTAAAATAATTATTGATTACTCGTGAAACTGATGAAATAAAATCGAACATTGGTTAACGAATTATTGATTATGCAATGTACATCTCAAGATTTACGAGTAGAAAAAAGAAACCAATTATTTTGATTCAAACGTTCCAAATTTCATTTGCTGCATTAAGAGCATTCTAATCAGAAATTGAAGCTTCACTTCAAAAGCTCGAGATCGAATTAAGGATATTCAAATCACACATTATAAAAACTTTACTATCTTGATAAGGATATCACGTTATCTTGTTTTATACACTTTTTACTGCGGTTGAGGGTGTAATTTCTGTATATCTGGAACATTTTCGGCTCTAAAAAAGCTCGTTACAAGTATTTCTTTCCAAATTGGCCGGAAATGGCACGAGTTTTATTCGCAATAACATCTCTAACCGACTGGAAAGCAGAAAAAGCCAACTTAAGGAAAAAGAAATTCGCGATCAATGAGCAAAAAACAGTGTTGTAAAAGCACACCGGATACAAGAATGGACGGAACATTCAATATCCGCCCATTAATATTCTTCACAACGCTATCGATTAGTAAATGGTGTAGAAAAAGGAGGAGGAGGAGTAGGAAGAGGAGAAGGAGAAGAAGAAGAAGAAGAAGAAAAGAAGAAGAAGAAGAAGAAAAATTAATGAAGCAGGGGAGGAATATATTGGAGAATGTGTGAAAGGAAGTGGAAAAAACATTGATTTTATAAATCATGAATAAAATGTCTTCAAATTACCATAGCCAAATTATAGCAACTCTTAAAAAATTGAGAGTTTCTAATTATTTATTAATCAACCTACCTACACTCAGAAATATTTCCTACTGAAGAGATTTTGGATCATTTCAATAGTTAGAGAGATGAAGGAAGAAAAAAGCATGGAAGCTCCATGGTGCAGAAATGTCCAGTAAATCAGTAACAAATGACAATTCTTACCTTCTAAAAGATTACGTTAGGCATCATCCATTGCAAAGTATTTACCTGTAACATACATATAAATAAATAATTAATCATAAAACATAATATCGGGAACGAGCTTCGCTCTGGAGTACAAGAGCATAAAAAATGTATTACGAAAGAAGAAATTATAATAACTTTCATACAGAAATGTTCTATCTAATTACAGTAAATTGGGATTAAGTCCCAGAGGAATGCAAAAATTTCTCTCACAAAGGCCCAGTTGCACAAAAAGCTGGTTAAATTTTAATCCTGATTTACTTCACATGAACCAAATCAGAGAAGGCCATTTCAAAATATGGATCTACTGGAATTAATCAGGATTGAAAATAACCCGGCTTTTTGTAACCGGCACTAAGTCCTGATTGAATGATTACAAAAGTTCAACAGCTGAGTCATAATTTTGACACAGTCCCACACACATGAACTCGCTCACTCACTTCCATCACCAACAGACGACGAAATAATTCCAAGGATGAATAATAATAATTATCCTTTTAATGTCCTTCGGCGAGTTTTTTTCCAGGGATGAGACCTGGTGCAATCGAATCTTTATATTATAAACCTACTATGTTCTGAATTTCGTGAGAATCTTTAGAGCCGTTTTCGAGATCCGGTGAAATACAAACATTCAAACATCTAAACATCCAAACATTGAAACATATAAACAAAAGTTGCTCGTTTAGTATAGGATAATTGAATATACATACATGATATAATATGAATAAGAATGAAAATAATTAGATTACTTGTACAGAGAAAATTAATAGGATATTTCCATTTCATTCCAAGAAATATTCCAATTCCTAGGTAAGATGACAGTTTTCAAGATAATGTTAATGCAACGTAATGACTCGAGATTCGGTGATTGCTTTTGAGCAATTAATGCAGGATTAGAAAAACTTGGGGATGGAACATGGTTTTTTATTTCTAGGAAAATGCTCTATAATGTTCAATATGAGCTATATTTCTAAGATATATATGTAAGCTTTATATTCTGAATCATCTATAAAGATTTTTCCAATTTCGGGAATCTGTAAAATATGCTATCGAGAATGCTATAGATAGAGGATTAGTAGAATATCAGAATAGAACAGAATCGCTGCCTTTATTAGGTGCGTCAACATTCATATTAGCTAGGCTACAAGATAGCAACTACGCTTGCTTGTAATACATTTCAGTATTTAATATACTATTCCTCGATCAGTGTTAGTCCATAATGTAAAATGTAATTTCACTTCTGTACTTGCAAGTTATTTCCATACATTGCATTATGAACACATACAGTGCAACAACTTACTACTACATCTAAATACCGAATCCAGCTTCTGAAAACCACTTCATGACCCCAGGTAGGTCACACATGACCTTTCAATGTTCATACAAGACGCCATCTTGGAAACGCTACCAGTTTGCAGGTAATTGCAAAAGTAAGTAACTTTATTGTAAAGTCTGTATTAGTATAAAGTCTGTATTAAGTGCTACAGCATGTATGTTCAAGAGTTACATAGCCGGCTACATAGAATAGTTTGAGGATAAGATTTAGCATTTATGGAAACTTGAAATACATGTTCAAGCAAACAGTATATGAATTTACCAATACAGGATAATATATACTATATAGTAATGAATGAGTGCCATGTATATATGTATATTAAAAAAATTAGCTGTGCTTCTAACGAATAACTTTCTTTCAAAAGTTTTTCAAAGTAACTCATAATTTTACAATTTTTAGTGATTAGTGAGTGTAATTTTGTTACCCAATTTGGTTTTTGAACAACCTAAATCCAAAGTTTTTTAAAAGTTGTGATTTCACTGAAAATTTTACTCAAATTCAAAAGTGAATGAAACATAACCCACTTTTTGGACTGATTTATGGATCAAAATTCGGGGAAGGAACGGTTTTGGGCTCTTCCTGTTTGTCCTTGTCCAATTATTCTAATGAATTTGTGTATTAAATACATAGAATAAAATTTATTCTATTAAACTTATTATACAATTATTTAATAATTTTATAATTATTATAAATGGATATATTATATGTATACTGTATAAAACAATTTATAATATACGTAATTGTTCTTGTTGAACCATTATTGGTTAGTGCCTCACTTTCTTAATGTAAGATATTCTTCTGAGCTCTCTCATACTCTTTCTAACTCTCTTCTTCCAATGAAGGCAGCCAGCCAATTACTCTATCTCTCTCATACATACCTACTCTCTGTATTCTCTCTCCCCGGTCGTGTGTTAATGGGGAGGATATTTTATCCTTCTAAAAGAATCGGCAATTATTTGTTGAAATACCGCCGATTTATGAAGTTACATCATATTATTATATTATCGTTATTCCAATTGCATTTCTATATTTATTCTCATTGATTAATTATTTATACTTAGTGAAATTCGTTGAATAACTAGCATTATCGTCATTTAATGTAAATTAGTGTATGAGCCAGTAAATATTGTAACATACATAAATAAAGAACTAATCTAATCTAATCTCTTTCAAACACTCCTACCTGTATTCTCTCTATAACAATTGTCTCTCCTGTCTCCTCTATTCTCCAGACTTCTTTCAATATCATTCTCTCTCAGTAACATTTTCCCTGTCTTTTTCTCTCCTTATCACTTCACTCTTCTCTCCTTATTATTTTTTCTTTCACTCTTGTAAAGAAGGTTTTCAATGCTGCAAAAAGGCAAGCGTGTGCTGTTTTAATTGAACGACCAGTTAGGCTAGTCTGGTGCTGATGAGGGGAGCAGCTAAGATGAGATTAACCCATTAACGGTCTGACAACTACTCTTTAAAACCAGCCAGTAGCCACCCACGATAATCAACCTCGAGTTTCATCAACAGAATCATCTTTCTCTTCATCACATAACCTCCTAATTACCTATTTTTCTAGTTTATTACCCTATTTTCTGAATATCCATCTTCAAAACTTGATACCACTTCTAATTTCAATCACAGACAACTTCTGATCTGATCCACCCACGAAGATATCTAATTTTCACTTCTAATTGTAAAAAAATGGAAATTTAGAATTATCTTGCTCGTCATCAGTTCTATCTTCATCAGTTCAATTATCCTGTTTTTCATCACGTACTGTTATTGTAATCAATAACATTTCTCTAGTCTTTCACCCTAGTTTCTAAATATCTATCTACAAGACTTGATATCACTTTCCTGTTCAAATTAATTCTAAGACGGCGATCTGAAAGGTTTTCGGCCTAACACTGAAAATCTTTCGTCATTACCTATTTTTCTGGTTTATTACCCTATTTTCTGAATAACCATCTTCAAAACTTGATACCACTCCTAATTTCAATCACAGACAACTTCTGATCTCTTTCATCATTCATCAAAAGAATAATCTTCACTCATGTTTTTCTTCATCACGTACTCTCGTAATCTAATATTTTTCTAGTCTTTTAACCTAGTTTCTAAATATCTATCTACAAGACTTGATATCACTTTCAATTTTTATCACAGACAACTTCTCCTGATCTAATCCACCCACGAAGGTGTCTAATTTTCACGTCTGGATGTAAGAAATTTAGAATTATCTTGTTCTTCATCACTTTTCCTGTTCAAATCGATTCTAAGACGGCGGTCTAAAAAGTCTTCTTCCTAACACTGAAGATGACATTTTTTGTCATTACCTATTTTTCTAGTTTATTACCCTATTTTCTAAATACCTTGAAAACTTGATACTAATTATAATTTCAAACACAGACAGCTTCTACTGATCTATTCTATAATTTATCAAAAAAATAATCCACATTTATCTTTTCCTTCATCATGTACCATCGTATTTAAATATTTCCCTAGTCCTTTACCCTGGTTTTTAAATACCCAACTACATAAATTGCTACTACTTCTAATTTCAATCACTGACAACTTCTGATCTCTTTCAACATTCATCAAAAAAATAATCTTCACTCATGGTTTTCTTCATCAAGTACCCTCGTAATCAAATATTTTTCTAGTCGTTTACCCTAGTTTCTAAATATCTATCTACAAAACTTGATAATACTTCTAAATTCAATCAAAAACTACTCCTCATGAACTAAACTACCCACAGTGATATCTAATTTCCACGTTTAAAAAAATGGGAAATTAAAATTATCTTGCTCTTTATCACTTTCCCTGTTCAAATTGATTCTAAGAAGGTTCTGAAAAGTGTTCGGCCTAACACTGAAAATGACATCTTTTTGTCATAAGCTTGTTTATCTTGTAGGTGGGTCATAGTATTTATTATTATTCATTTACAATGCAAATGACACTAATGTAATAACATTGAAAGCACACTTGTGCTATTTTTCTTCCAAATTTAAAAATTTTAAAAATATAATTTTTTTTCTATATTTTTGAAGTTAGGCCTACAATAAAAATTGAACCATTTCGCTAGTTTTTATGTTAACAATCAGTTGAGTTAGTCGATGTCGGGCGTTATAATTCGTAACTATTATCGAATAAAACCTAATTCTCAGGGATTGATCACATTAAATGCTTATAATCAAGACCAAGTGCACGTCATGAGCAAAGAAACAAAATCTGAAAATTATCATTGAAACACGTTGGACTTTCATGTAGCTGCTCACACTGAACGCAAGCAGCAGGTGAATGTTCCCATTGCTCTTTCAAGATTTTGTTTCAATCTGCAAGTTTGCTCATGCATAACAAGCGTGCACTTCCAAATATACGAATTCTATGTGATCACATCCTAAATTTAATACGTCATAGACACTGTTACCTGATGCTATTAGTAAGTACTATTAGAGACAATCTAGGTATCTTCACTCTGTGGTACTATAATGTACAAAAATATTGACCGGTACACTCTATAATTTGTACACTCTACTCTTGCACACTCTACATTTGTACACTCTTGTAAAAGGTACTTTAAAATTTGTACATTATATAATGTACAAAAAAATTGACCGTCTAGGGAACGATTAAGATCCAATGAATCCAAGCTCAATGAAACATCACCCAATGAAAATTTCATCGAGACTTTATTATAGTGATGATGTCTCTCATGGTCATGTCAGATCAATCGGGATAATGCAACACAAATCGGTGTGAATATTTCAAATACTCTACAAAACAAATCTTCTAAAACGAAACAAAAAGGTTTCAAACTAAACTCCACACAACAAAATCTTCTAAGACAGAATTTTAGAAAAAGAAAGTGTGGGATACCACGTTTCCAATAGCAGTTGAAGAAACACAGCTCAGAGGAAGCCAGTATAAAATTTCAATCTTGATCAACAGATAGCAAGTCGCGAATAAAAATACTTTGTAACGGTCGAACAAACAGAAACATGTCTGTCGCCATTTATAGTCAAGAGAGAAAATTCAATTCAGCCGGTTTTTGTTTTAAGGAATCCAATTCGAGAATTCCGATTCGGTAGTTGAAAAAAAGGAGAAAAATTGTCCAGCCTCTGACAGTAGCTATTAACAATTAGGTTTATTAGTTAGCGGCAACTGCATTGGATACAAAGTGGAAATTTTAAACAGAAATTTGAGATGGTGTCATTTCAAATTGCCTGTCATGAGCGGAACGAAGTTTGCGAGGAATTTGAAGAAGTGATTATCTAGTTAATTCATGGTTGGTAAAGAAAATGCACTGATTGAAATTTCTTCCAAGAGGTATTATTTTCTAATCTAATCAATGAATCTGATATTAATTAATTTTATAGATTGCTGTGAAAATGCAAAGTGTATGTGATTACAGTATACTTTTTTTTTAACAAAGCTTTCGGGTTTAAGCATACTTTATTTCTATTGCATTGAATCTTCTCTTCATTGTCATTAGACTAAGAAATGAGTAATGAGTTTCACGAATAAACGTTGAATGGGACTGATCAATATTATACTAGAAACAATTCATTATTCCTGAAAGTTTAATTGTTCTGTAATTTAACTTTGGATATTGACTACATTAGTTTAAATATTAGCTTGAAATAGGTCGGACGTCTCAGGGATTAGTATGCTCAGTATTTGCAGATTTCAATATTCAGGAAAGATAAATTCTTATAATGTTCCTTTCTATTGGGCTATTGGGTTCACAACAGTCAGGCTCAACATCATCTTCCATTAATCATACATTCTTTAGTTCTAGATTCATTCGCTCTCGTATGAATGACAACTTCAAAAATACTATTGAAAAACAAAATTTAAGAAAGACATTTTTTCATATTGAAGAACAAACTTAAAGGAGGATATTTTTTACTCACTTAGTTCTTTCCTGTGAAGCTTTATGACGCTGGTAGTCTCTCATATTGTGCCGTTCATACACTCTCACCCCAACAAAACAGTAAAAATTTACAATAATCGACAGTAATCGGCTTGAGATAACAGTAAAAGTTGCGACATAAATTCCCTATACCATGGGATATCTACTTACGCTAATGTTTCTCTATGTTTATGATGAATAATTCTATAGTCAGATTTTTACTCTAATATTGGTGTATGAAGGAGGCTCCTTCTTTCTTTTATATTATCCTTGAAATGCAAAATTTCCAAAAACCTTGTATATACGTTGACGCGCAATTAAAAAAGGAACATACGTGTCAAATTTCATGAAAATCTATTACCGCGTTTCGCCGTAAATGCGCAACTTATAAACATTTAAACATTAAGAGAAATGCCAAACCGTCGACTTGACTCTTAGACCTCACTCCGCTCGGTAAATTATCATTATTCATATCGAGGTGAAGATATCTTGTGGCATTTTTGTTGCATTCTTCTTCTTGTGTAGATTGTAATGAGATATTGCTGCGGATTTCTATTCGTATAGTGAGGTCCACATTATAATGGCAGTGTACGATTGACAATACTGTTGCTGTCCTTTTCTATCATACAACAAAACAGATAGCACTATCTCTCTCTCGCTTTGCAATGTTGTCTATTTGCCAGAATATTTCATATTTACTTTTGACAGTGACTGTACAAAACTGAACAAAAAATTCTCAGCCGCCATTAATCATACATTCTTTAGTTCTAGTTTCATTCGCTCTCGTATGAATGATAACTTCAAAAATAGTATTGAAAAACAAAATTTAAGAAATACATTTTTTCATATTGAAGAACAAACTTAAAGGAGGATATTTTTTTGATTGATCTCTACAGGTTCGCAGATTTGACGACTAGTAAGATGAGTTCCCGATCAATGATTGATTGATTGATCTCCTTTATGAAGGGCGGAGTTAGGACTCCAGGTCCTCTCTGCCAAACAGCTCTATGACAGGCATGAAGACTATCCATCAACTTGAACCTATTATTCATCGGAGAAAATAGGAGTATTCGTTTTCCTGATACTCCTAATATTCTTAA
Source organism: Nilaparvata lugens (assembly GCF_014356525.2). Classification (NCBI taxonomy): domain Eukaryota; kingdom Metazoa; phylum Arthropoda; class Insecta; order Hemiptera; family Delphacidae; genus Nilaparvata; species Nilaparvata lugens. The sequence goes on from NC_052516.1 coordinate 27,748,804, forward strand.
TCGATTTCTATCCTCTTTGATATTAGTAGTTCTGTGAACAGTAGACCTCACGCAGTATTCTCATCTACAAGTACCTGATTGAAACTATAGACCTTATGGAAATACAGCAATAGACTGGCATCTCCACACACTGTGTAATCACTTGTCATCTGATTTATGACATAGAGAAACATTAGCATAAGTAGATATCCCATGGTATAGGGCGTTTATGTCGCAACTTTTACTGTTATCCCAAGCCGATAGTTCACTTAGTTCTTTCCTGTGAAGCTTTATGACGCTGGTAGTCTCTCATATTGTGCCGTTCATACACTCTCACCCCAACAAAACAGTAAAAATTTACAATAATCGACAGTAATCGGCTTGAGATAACAGTAAAAGTTGCGACATAAATTCCCTATACCATGGGATATCTACTTACGCTTATGTTCCTCTATGTTTATGATGAATAATTCTATAGTCAGATTTTTACTCTAATATTGGTGTATGAAGGAGGCTCCTTCTTTCTTTTATATTATCCTTGAAATGCAAAATTTCCAAAAACCTTGTATATACGTTGACGCGCAATTAAAAAAGGAACATACGTGTCAAATTTCATGAAAATCTATTACCGCGTTTTGCCGTAAATGCGCAACATATAAACATTCAAACATTTAAACATTAAGAGAAATGCCAAACCGTCGACTTGAATCTTAGACCTCACTTCGCTCGGTCAATTATCATTATTCATTATTTATATCGAGGTGAAGATATCTTGTGGCATTTTTGTTGCATTCTTCTTCTTGTGTAGATTATAATGAGATATTGCTGCGGATTTCTACTCCTATAGGGAGGTCCACATTATAATGGCAGTGTACGATTGACAATACTGTTGCTGTCCTTTTCTATCATACAACAAAACAGATAGCACTATCTCTCTCTCGCTTTGCAATGTTGTCTATTTGCCAGAATATTTCATATTTACTTTTGACAGTGACTGTACAAAACTGAACAAAAAATTCTCAGCCGCCATTTTTTTCTTCATTCTATCAAAATACTTGAGTACACAAGTCGTATAATTGATTTAAAATGTATTTTTAAACGATGAAATAATTTTTAAACACCTTATGAAAAACACAAATTAAAATACCTCAAATGACATTTTAAAAGTAGATAACTAATCATCCTAGACTTCATCCATGCTTCAGTTAGTCTCCCCGTATAGGTTAGACCTACTTGTACCGGTATAAATAATATTGAAAGGTTATTTCAGAATTATTTCCATTGAAATTACTTATTTCAAATAGGATTTATATTTTTCCATTATTTTCAAAAGAAATTGGAATAGAATACCTACCAAATAACTCAATTTCTGTTGTTTTGAAATTCAGATCCTTGTATCACAGCTTTTTAAATTAGCCGCCATTTCAGGTTTGTATAAGAATAGAAATCCAATCTCAATTATGAAAGCAAATTTTTGAAACAAATTATGAAAAAAAATGTTTCTTGATTAATTTGACATTAGAATTGATTATTTTATCAAGGAAATGGTAATTATTATTAGATTAAATTTAATGGGATGAATCGAGTAACAGCTGTGTACAGTCAGTGGCAAAATGAAGAGAATTGGCAACGTTTTTCTCCTATCTTTCTTCACTGCCATTATAACGTGGACCTCACTATAGTTATCTTAGATAGTACATCATGATCTATTAGGTTTCTGGAACCACTGCACAATGTAAAAGAGTAATGTACAAAATCGAATTTTCAAATTGTACAAATTTATCTAATTAATAATAGTACAGTACATTAGTTATTTGTGCAACTAGTGCGCAAAGTGTCAGTTTGCTGCACCGAAAGAAACGTTTTCGCCCCACTTGGATGTAATGAGCTGGTTTACGTGCGTCATATGGAGGCCGAAAGTGATTGTTTTCTGACCAGGCCGGTAAAATTTTTACGGCCCTAGGGCTGTAAAATAACCTTGAAGTCAGCTGATTCTGATTTGATGTGAACGTGTTGTCGTGTTTACAAAATAGTTTATGAAACGGAATCAGTTTATGCTTCTAGAATTGAATAAAGTTTTTGCAATAAGATACTATCATTTTATTTGGATGAATGAAATACAAATGAGATATTATAAACTATTCAAATTCAATTTTCAGAGTATAATAGAATCAAACCTCAAACCTCCTAGTAAAGCGTTTATCACGGAACATGGTGGATAAACGGAATCATTTTATGCTTCTAGAATTCAATAAAGTATTCTGTAATAATATACTATCATTTTATATAAATGAATAAAATACAGATAAGATATATATTATAAACTATTCAAATAATTCGATTTTCATAGAAGGATAGAACTTCTAACCTAAACTTCCATTGACATTCAGATCACATCAGATTGGCCGAATTTCAAGTGTGCTAAAACAGCTGATCAAAAACTTTTTCAAGTGTGATAAACCAGCTGATCAAAAACTTTTTCAAGTGTGATAAACCAGCTGATCAAAAACTTTTCATTATTTGTGTTTATCATTCAATAATTAAAACATTTATAATAATATCATCTTATTGTCATTTGGAAGAATAAAAAGTATAAACTCAATCTCTTACATAATTGAACATAATCTTTTAGGTTATTTAGACAAATCAGAATAAAAAATAAAAATACTTGGACTTGATATTCAGATTTGCTAGAGCTATGACCTTCCACTTTTGCTTTCGGAAGTGCTTATAATAGACAATGAGAATAATTATTATTCTCATATATATATTGTTTATTTTTCTGTGTGGCGAAAAATTACGTTCTCACCATGGGCAAAAATGTTTTTCCGGCTCTCAATCTTTTCTAGTCCTCGGCCTACGGCCTCGGACTTGAAAACCGATTTCGAGCCAGAAAAGTCTCATTTTCGGCCCTAGGTGCGAAATATACTATTACGCCCGAGCCGTAGGCGAGGGCGGAATGGTTTCTTGAGTGCAGCAGAGGAACTTTGCGCACGTATTTCACATTAAGTTTTTCCTACAGTTACCATTGAATATGAAAAGTGGGTAATTATGGGTAAAATTGCCTGAAATGCATCAAATGTTTTTCTGTGTAATTTTATTATTGATAAAAACCTTAATCCTAAAATCCTAAAGTCCTCGTTGTCCTTGGTTATAATATATAATGAATAATAATTAGCGCGTTGTGCTTGGTTGCACCTCTGCTCACTATAGCAGCCACAGCAGTCACTGTTACCAACTTCATTTTGATTTTGCTGCACTGTTGCTCCATATAACCTACTAAGTATTTTGCGTTGCCATGTTGCAAATCTGGAGTGCAGAAAAATTTTTCCCGCACTAGAGCGGAAAAGTGATTCTTTGCGTTCTGTAATCAGTGCAGCAATGGCCACTTTTCAACGTAACTGTAGGAAAAATAATTTACAGTGTCTCTGGTGCCACTGTACTACATCCTTGTGGAAGAGTTAGGGTTAGGCCATAAAGTGAGGAATGTAACTTAGGAGGATTTCGCATTAAAAGCGGTCTGAGACAACATGACTTACAACAGCCGAATAACACACGTTACAACACTCGAATTTGCAACCCAAAACAAAGCTGTGGAATAGAATTATATATGTGAACAGGCCAATCCAATACAAGTGACACCAGACAAGAATGAATTCCACAGTAGCAATGAAGACATAAACAAGGTGAGGACACGGGGAGAAGGAGGAAGCAAGAGAGAAATATGGATAGAACCGGAGAAGGTTGTGGGTGAGAGAGCGAGAGAGAAGAGGAGGGAAAGAGGTGAGAAAGGAAGAGAAAAGGGGAAGAGGAGAAAGAGAAGAGAAAGAAAGGTTAGAGATAGGAGAGAGAGAGAAGAGAAGAGAAAAGGAGGTGAGAGAGAAGAGAAGAGAAAAGGAGGTGAGAGAGAAGAGAAAGAGGAGAGAAATAGAAGAGAAAGAGAAGAGGAAGAGAAGAGAAAGAGAAGAGGAAGAGGAGAGGAAGAGAAGAGAGTGAGAAGAGTAAGAAGAAATGAAGAGGATACAAAGAGAAGAGAAATAAAAGAGGGAGGGAGATGGTAGAGAAGAGAAAGAGGAGAGAAAAAAATAGAAGAGGAAGGGAGATGAGAGAGAAGAGAAAGAGGTGAGAGAGGGAGGTGAAAAAAAGAGGTAGAGAACAGGAAGAGAAATGAAAAAAAATATTTTCATTGAAAGCGGTAAAAAGAATGATAAGGCAAGTAGGTTAGAATGGAATAGAAAATCAAAAGAGGATAGGTATTGAAAAGAAAGAAAAAGTGAGAAGAGAAGAAAGTGGTGGGCCAAAAGTACAAAAATTAAAAACGGATAAAGGTATAAAAGGTAAAAAGGTTGAAAAGATGATTTGAAACGAAAAATCAAGAAGACGAATAAGGAATGAGGTGGAGAAACTAGAAAAAAGGAAAACGAGGAGAAGAAGGATAAAATGGAGATAGAAGATGTGGAAGAAAAGAGGAAATGGAGAAGGAGAAGAATTAGCTGAGCAGAAGTACAATAGGAAGAAGGTGTTAAAGAAGGTTGAGAAGAACAACTACATAGAAGAAGAAGAAGAAGAATAAGAAGAAGAAGAAGAAGAAGAAGAAGAAAAAGAAGGAGAAGGAGAAGAGGAGGAAGACTGAGGATAGGAGAAAAAATACAATAAAAAGAAAGCTCCTTACATTACTTTTTAGTTGTATCCGGGTTTGGTATAGGACAAGGCAATTCATAAGGATTCAACATGTACCTTATTCGTTTGTCTTTCCGTTTTTTCTCATTCTTCTTCCATTCATTTGTTTTTTCCTCTCTCTCTCTCTTTTTGCCAATTCGACAAACAATTGGATGTTGTACATCGTTTGTCTTGTCTGCAGTTAGTAGCCCACAGCCCACAACACCGATCAAAAACCTGTAACCAGTTTCATTCAAATCTCCTGCATCAGACATAAGTTGTACAAGTATAAAGTAGTAAAAAGTATAGTAGTACTTATAGAAGTATGAAGAAGTTATTTAAAAGTTGATGGAGAAGTAAAGATATCATACCTTGGATTTTGAACGATTTTAATTTTTGACCAATTTTGCAAAAATCTATTTAATTCATGAATTTCATGGAAATGAAAATCTGCCAGATTTGGTTGATATTTGGGCTATGGATAGAGGTTAACCTAACAAAGTAAAGATATCAAGTAAACGAAGTGAATATATCATATCTGAGAGTTTGAACGATTTTAATTTTTGACCAATTTTGCAAAAATCTATTTAATTCATGGATTTCATGAGAAAGAAAATCTCCCAGATTTCGTTGATTTTCGGCAATGGATAGAGGTTGACCTAACAAAGTAAAGATATCAAGTAAACTAAGTAAAGATATCATATCTGAGAGTTTAAACGATTTTAATGTTTGACCAATTTTGCAAAAATCTATTTAATTCATGAATTTCATGGAAATGAAAATCTCCCAGATTTGGTTGATTTTCGGCAATGGATAGTGGTTGACCTAGCAAAGTAAAGATATCAAGTAAACGAAGTAAAGATATCATATCTGAGAGTTTGAACGATTTTAATTTTTGACCAATTTTGCAAAAATCTATTTAATTCATGAATTTCATGGAAATGAAAATCTCCCAGATTTGGTTGATTTTCGAGCTATGGATAGAGGTTTACCTAACAAAGTAAAGATAACAAACGAAGATAGTAAACGAAGTAAAGATATCATATCTGAGAGTTTGAACGATTTTAACTTTTGACCAATTCTATAAAAATCCATTTAACTCATGGATTTCATGGAAATGAAAATCTGCCAGATTTGGTTGATATTTGGGCTATGGATAGAGGTTAACCTAACAAAGTAAAGATATCAAGTAAACGAAGTGAATATCATATCTGAGAGTTTGATCAATTCTAATTTTTGACCAATTTTGCAAAAATCTATTTAATTCATGGATTTCATGAGAATGAAAATCTCCCAGATTTCGTTGATTTTCGGCAATGGATAGAGGTTGACCTAACAAAGTAAAGATATCAAGTAAACGAAGTAAAGATATCATATCTGAGAGTTTGAACGATTTTAATTTTTGACCAATTTTGCAAAAATCTATTTAACTCATGAATTTCATGGAGATGAAAATCTCCCAGATCTGGTTGATTTTCGAGCTATGGATAGAGGTTGACCTAATAAAGTAAAGATATCATACCTTAGAGTTTGAACGATTTTAATTTTTGACCAATTTTGCAAAAATCTATTTATTTCATGAATTTCATGGAAATGAAAATCTCCCAGATTTGGTTGATTTTCGAGCTATGGATAGAGGTTTACCTAACAAAGTAAAGATATCATACCTGAGAGTTTAAACGATTTTAATGTTTGACCATTTTTGCAAAAATCTATTTAATCTATTTAATTCATGAATTTCATGGAAATGAAAATCTCCCAGATTTGGTTGATATTTGGGCTATGGATAGAGGTTAACCTAACAAGTGTCGTGCTATAATATGAGACGTATCGCTACAATACAGGGCGACTTATCCATAAGCATAATATCTTTCCTACACTCTCAGATCAGAAAAATCACTCATCTTCAAATACTCAACTCAATGAATAGGAGTGAATTTTGCAAATGTAATGACATATTATTGTTCTTCTAGTCACAGAAGTAAGTAATATTCGCACTAAATAATTGACCGAACGTAGTGCGGTCTATGTTTTAACTCGTTTTTTTTTGTCTGTCTGTATGTAACGTGATTACTGCCAAATGCGTTGATAAAATTCGATTAGATTCGACAGGAATATTCCTTTTTCAACTACGCTTCGATGTATAAACAAGGTTTTTTGAAATTTTGCATTTTTAAGATGATATGAGAAGAAAAGGAATTCCTCCATCCTCTAATATCACATTATTGGATTATTCATTGCATGCATTACACAGATATCTGGCCAAGTCTATTTCTATAAAGTAGGGCAGGGGTGGCCCCAGCATGTTTTGATGTCGCAAGTTGCGACATGAGGCTGAATTTTGGGGGGGATTTTTGGAAAAAAGGGGAAATGGGGGGGATTTTTCAATATACAGTTTTTAAGTACCTAAATGAATACTAAATTTTGAGAATTTTGGGGGGAATTTTGCGACATGGACCATTGGGGTGATGGGCACCCCTGAAGTAGAGGTTCAATATTTTTTATGATGCGTGCCCATCAGTATCAATATTTCACATTGAAAAACAGATTAATAGGTGATTTAAAAAGAAAAATGATTAAATTAACTGAATAATGCTGAAAAAATTATAATATTCTTGATTGAAAAAAATTAATTTAAAATAGTTGAGAAATATTTATATCAGATTGAAAGATTATCACGGAACTGGATAAATTATCATACGGGATATGATAAACGTGAACTGAGAAATCATCATATGTCAACTACGCTTCGATGTATAAACAAGGTTTTTGAAATTTTGCATTTTTAAGATGATATGAGAAGAAAAGGAATTCCTCCATACTCTAATATCACCTTATTGGATTATTCATTGCATGCATTACACAGATGTCTGGCCAAGTCTATTTCTATAAAGTGGGGCAGGGGTGCCCACAGCATGTTTTGATGTCGCAAGCTGCGACATGAGGCTGAATTTTGGGGGGGATTTTTGGAAAAAAGGGGAAATGGGGGGATTTTTCAATATACAGTTTTTAAGTACCTAAATGAATACCAAATTTTGAGAATTTTGGGGGGGAATTTTGCGACATGGACCATTGGGGGGATGGGCACCCCTGAAGTAGGGGTTCAATATTTTTTATGATGCGTGCCCATCAGTATCAATATTTCACATTGAAAAACAGATCAATAGGTGATTGAAAAAAATGATTTAATTAACTGAATAATGCTGAAAAAATTATAATATTCTTGATTGAAAAAAATTAATTTTAAAATAGTTGAGAAATATTTATATCAGATTGAAAGATTATCACGGAACTGGATAAATTATCATACGGGATATGATAAACGTGAACTGAGAAATTATCATATGTCAAACGTGAACTGAGTTTATTAACATCAGTGAGTTTTTGATCTTGGAGAAAACAAATAACAGTTTTAAGAGGAAATCATGATTCAACTGTATTAACTAGAACAGGTGACATCAGATACTTGTGGAGAAAACTGCATGAGGTCTACTGTTCACAGAACTACTAGCTATTATTAGCAGAAATCTTCGGGGTGATTTACAGCATTTAATTTGGATTTTCGTTCAATAATAACTATTTCTTTCCAATTGAATGAAAAAGACTAAGAAATTGTCAAAAACCACAAATTTATTTATAATTAGAAAGACCGGTTTCGGTTATTACACCATTGTCAATCTCTTATAAACTAAAACTCTCTATTCCTTATAGAGCAGAGGAACTAAGAAAGTGAACGCAAAAATAAACAATTCAGTTTTAGTTTATCAGAGATTGACAATGGTGTAATAACCGAAACCGGTCTTTCTAATTATCAATAAATCTGTGGTTTTTTGACAATTTCTTAGTCTTTTTCATTCAATATGAATAATTACCACATTATCAACTTCTCAACTACACAAAAAGGGAAAAAATTTTTCTTCCTAAGTTTAAGTAGCTATTACTTATTACAAATTGCTTTATTAAAATATACCCAGAATGCACCTGTTGCTATCTTACGAGGGTTTTATGAATATGAAAACGCGGTAAAAACGTCCAGCCTTAAAGTGAGCTCTCTATTTCCTTATAGAGCAGAGAAACTAAGAAAGTGAACGCAAAAATAAACAAATCAGACCACCGTCTATTTAGCTAGAGGGTGAATATAAAAATGATTTACGCAGTGAAACCGTTTAATAGTGTGAAGGAGAGTTGGAAAATAAAGAAGCGAGTAAAAAACGAAGAGTGAGAGAAGAAAAGAAAAGAAAATGTCAAGATGGAGAGAGAAAGAAAGTAACAGACGGAGAGATCGAGTGAGGAAGAGAAAGGAGAGAGAGAGTGAGAGAGAGTTTGAAAAGAAGAAGTGAGTAAAAACGGAGAGTGAGAGAAGTAAAGAGTAGAAAAATGTCAAGATGGAGAGAGAAAGAAAGTAATAGACGGAAAGATCGAGTGAGGAAGAGGAAGGAAAGAGAGAGAGAGAGAAAAAATGAGGGAGAATTTGAAAATAAGTGAGTAAAAACGGAGAGTGAGAGAAGAAAAGAGTAGAAAAATGTCAAGATTGAAAGAGAAAGAAAGTAATAGACGGAAAGATCGAGTGAGGAAGAGGAAGGAAAGAGAGAGAGAGAGAGAGAGTGTAAAAAACAGATGAAAGAAATACAGTATCCGACAGTAAAATTACATTTTACAGTACGGTACAGTAGGAATAATCCGCAACATAGTTCTTTAGTGGGTCGGTGTGCTAAGCCATTCAAATAATATACGCATGCCTAAGTTATGGCAGATATAAATGTTACAGTATAGACAGACACTTGAAATCATATTAAAAACAGGTAGAAACCATAAAGTCAGTGACTGGACACGGTAGCGTTCATACAAACCGGCTAAAGCTATGTTAAGATTCACTTTAAACTGTCAGCATTGGTTGTATGGGAGGCGTTGAGGTTATTTGTGAGAAATGCTGTCAGTTCAATGTAGTAGTAATGCTTTTTTGTAAGTGAAGAGGAAATAATAACTTCTATTAAAATAGAGTGGATTTTTTGACAATTTTTCAAGTCTCTTCAACTAGAGAAGAGTCTATGATAGTTTTGAAACTTGGTAAAAATGTGAAATTGTAGACTAGAGTATGGAAAATTGAAAGGTAACAGAAAATATCGAATAGAAAAGTATGCGATAGATTGGTGAGAAAACAGGCGCTGAGCAGGATAATTGATTAATAATTTAATTATATAATTGATAATTGAGTTTAGAATATCAAAAGTTGGGTTACATTTTCTTCAACTCGGATTTCTGTTCATCACGACGATACATATTTAGTTGATAACGGATTATATTTATAATATATTTCGAATAATATGAGCATATTGTCAGTTAAAATAATAAACTATAGCCAATATAATTTATAAATTGTCAGTAGAAAATTTTCAAAAATTAATACAGTATTGATGGTTTAGTGAAATATTTTCATTAAATTTGGTTTTCAACTTTTCTAAATTCCTAGTTTATAAAATAATATATATTATGGACTCAAAATTGGACAAAACTAATGAAGTGTAAACATAACCTATTTTTGGACAATTTCTATCTAAATTTAGGAAAGGAACAGTTTTGGGCTTTAAGCATGTTGTTCCTTTTGCAATTATTCATATCATTAGAGAATGATATTGTGTCTATCAATGTATAAATGAATAAATAAAAGCAAAAACCTGACCCAAACAACCCAAAATTCTACCTAAGAAACATTATAACATGAAACATACTTTGGCAAGAGAGGATAAATGTTATTCTGATTCGATTCTCAATTCAGGTGTCATTTGATTAATTTTTTATTTTATCTTTTGTATTATTCGAATAATTATGTTAATAAAGATCTATTCTAATCATTATGAAACTGAACCTTTCAGGCTATGTCGTGAAGCTGAGATGAACTGAAACCGAGAGGAACTGAAATCCTACCGAAAAATCGAATGGAAATAATAAGGTAATGGGAGAAGAAATAAATGTTGAGAGGTAGGAAGATTTGATGAAAGACTACATGGAATACTCCAGTAATTGAGGAACGGATGGATAGAGGACAAAAACAAATTATGGTATGGATAGGTGGGAGAGACTGGGAACTAAAGATAAAGAGAGAATTGTATAGAAAGAGAAGGGATAACAGACAAAAACAATGAGGATAGCGAGGAAGTCCTTCAAGGAGGAATGAAATAGGAACCAACAATAAATAATGAGAGAAGTGGAGAAGAAGAAAGAAAGATCCAAAAATGGGCGAGGAAGAATCATCGATATAATAATTGATAAATAATTATCAAACAATCATAAAACTACTAATTATCAAAGTAATTCTAGTGGGTTTCCATTAGTTTAGGAAATAAAATGATGGAACTGGAAGAAAATATAAAAAATAATAAGTTTGAAATTGTAAGAGCTGGATGGTTTGTGCATACACCACCGTATTTTCAGAATATCCTACACCAGTTATAATAAAATCTTGATTTTGCCTTTCAAGCAAGCTATAAAATCCAGTTTTCTTGCTTGGACCAATGCAATTTTCCCTCCATTCGTTACGCATAACTCATATAATCATAATGTCAACTTCTATAAAAGGTTTATTCTGAAAAAGGTCTGAACTTTGAAACTTTACTTGATTGACAGTTCAAGGCAACATTTAATTCAATAAATGCTACTTAAATCCGTTACGGTTAAAGTTAAGTCATTCTAGTTTTCTTCTAACTGGGTGATGTGGAAAAGTATTATATATCTTTGCAATACAAAAGTGCAAAATACATCATTTATAATGAGAAAATCTCAGTAGATTCAATCATAAAAAACTTCAATTTCTTTCTTTTCACTGAAAGTGATGTCCACATAAGCTACAGCACCACATAAGCTATGTCCACATAAGCTTGTGATTGGGCACAAGTCTAGGCCATTTCTGAGCTGTCCCTTTAGGAAGAGATGAAGAAATTTCAGATTATTTTATTGATAGTTGAGAAAGCAAGTTCAAAGTCAGTTCTAATTTGAATTACTTGCGTACTTCAAAGACCAATAACTCAAATCATTCAATAATTATTATTCTAGATCAAAATGGAGTCTTAGTGATCGTATTCGGAATGAATATATAATATAACAATAAATCATTTGAAAGAGGAAAACAATTATTAAAAAAAAAACTAATCACGAGAACAGAAAATCTCTCAGTAGAACTGATTCAATTCGTATAGTTTTATTCCTAATTAGACTAGAGATGATGATCATGGAAATTATAAGAATTTTTATGAATAAAAAATTGAAAAGTAGAACAAAAAAACATCATCTATTCTCATATGTTGCAGAGGAAACTTATCTCCCTATGTCCCAAGCTACTCAATAAATTAGTTTCTAGTCAAACTCATTCCGAAGCAAGTGGTTTGCTTCTATCTTTATCTCAACTTGTACAGGTTGAATTTAAACAGGTTTGTACTACACTAATGGGAAATACGAAACACAAATTATTCAGCCTTCAATGAATAAGATATCACAGCAATTGTAAATTTCATTGAAATTTATTCACCTGATCATTTGTCCATTGAGAATGAGTGGTCAAGAAAGCATTATATATGTATGGTACTACATATTATTATTGGTTCAGGTGGATAAAGTATTGGTATAGTAATAGAAGTACAAATAAATACAGTAGTGTACATACAAAAATGGAGATATTATAGACAGGTCTAAGATACACGTGGTGGATATAGATTTCTTGAATATATATATTCAAAGATGTATATAAATAGTGGATGCAGAATACAAATTTATAAATAAATACAGGTTCGAAAAATAAGGTTCATCAACTTGAAATCTGGCTTTCTCCTGAACAAGTCGATATAACCGAATCCAACCAATACAAGATCATTCAATGTTTTATTCATACAACTGATCTACATACAAAATGAATAAAATTAACCAACCACAAATAATTTGAATGAATTTCGCTGTCTCAATGATAAAATTAAATAAGCCCATCAGAACATAAAGAGCCCCACTGAACCAGTTGGCAAAAGTGATCTAATTTATGCTGTCTCCATGAACTTATTACGTGAACTGCATTCTTGTCTGCGCACAGCATGATTTCGAGCCAAAGGAAGTGTGTAATGTATACAGTCGACTTGTTCCAAACCTGGATGATTTTGTAATCATGTATTCTAAATATATATTAATAGATAGAGGACTGAATTGACTAACTTATGGATGAATAGCTTTTATTGGAGTAAGTTACAGGTGCCAATAAATGAGACATAGTTTAATTCATTTCAAAGACCACATTATCCTCGGATATAATATGAATGGTTTATCCTATAAAAATAAATACCTTAGCTCTCGTTTTATATTGGTAATAAGTTACAGGTGCCAATGCAAATGAATAAGAAATTAGTTTAATTAATTTCAAAGAGACCACATTTTGCTCAAATAATGATTGATTTATCAAAGTAAGATACGGGTGCCAATTGCCAATTACAAATGAATGAAGATTAGCTGAATTAATTTCAATCAGACAAGATTATATTAAATTGGTAATATATTTTCCATGTTGGTTTACTACTTATTCTACTAACCTGAATCTGTAAAGCACCGCAAGAAGTCTACTGCAGACTCTAATTAACTGTGTTATTTACTAGCATGTAACCCGTGCTCCGCAAGGGTCTAATTAAAAACTTGACTTTCTGAGTTCTTGAAGAATTTAAAATAGACCTATAATCATTCTCAGTTTTTTTTTTTTGTTATTTCTATTAAAACTAGTCACTAGGACTAACCATCAATTTTGTTCTGTTATTTCTTATCCTAAATTAATTTTTATTGCTAAAGTCTTCCAGTAAAGCCTGATTCTCAGTGAATTAAGAATCTTAATGAAAAATTTCAAGTTAATTCGGACGTGATGATGCGTCATTCGTGAATCTCTTATCCCATACATGTGTGAGCCAATTCTTTCCTTTATTATATCATAGATAGATTGGCCTTGAAGGGAAAAGAAATTCCAAATAAGATATTTTGTTTACTACTGGGTTTCTTATTCACTCCATGAACTCTTAGGGCCGGTTTCCGAGCTTGGGATTTGACTAAGTCCTAGACTTTAAACAGCTGGAGTCAGAAAATAGGCTTACGTAAACGGGGCGTAGTCGTAGTCATTGTCACAGTCACGTTCGAATTAAATTTCAAAAAAGTGAAAATAAAATAAACTCAAAATAAAATAAAGAAAGAATAGTGTAAAGTTTCAGCTGTTTTGAATTATTTAGAAATATTTAATTTCGTCAAAGAAAAACGTTTCCAATTACAGAAATGAGAAAAAAAACTGCGACTACGCCCCGTTTTGGAAAGCTAATTTTCTGACTCCAGCTGTTAAAAAAGTCTAGAACTTGGCTGAATCCCGAGCTCGGAATCCGGCCCTTATAATCTCAATATAATTTTTTAAAATAGGAATGTGATAAACTAAGATTAATATGAGCTTTTGATCTACTGGGTGGAAAAAGAATATAATTGATTCTTATTGGTGGGTTCGTATTTTGACATACTGAAATTGTGTGAAAACTCCCATTAAAACCAATGGTATTCTTTCTAAGATTAGCAGAGCAGAGATTCATTCAGAGAAAATCAGAATATACGAGGGGTCTACTGGGTAGAAAAAGAATATCATTGATTCATATGGGAGGGTTCATACTGTGGCATACTGGAATAGCGTGAAAACTCCCATAAGAACCTATGCTATTCTCTTTCCGGCCAGCAGAGTAGAAATCCATTGGAAGCAATAAGTATCATTGATAAAATCAAGCTGCACAGTAGCTGGTGCCATTAAGTTTAATACCCGCAACTATACTAAGTATTCAGACAGGCATGCTTAGTACAGGACTTACTTACAAATTGGTAAAGTACTTACTTTACAAGCCGGTACTTAATGACCCAAACTGACCACCTACATGTATCCGGTGATCTTACTCTATCCCTCTCACTCACATTCTCTCTCACTCTCTCTTTCTTTCAATTATCCACTCATTCACTTTGTTCAACTTTCTTCTTCTTTTTCTACTTCTTCTTTCTTTTTCTTCTTCTTCTTTCATTTTCTCTTTTTCTTGTTTTTCTTCTTTATCTACTACTTGTTTCTCTTCCTATTTTCACCTTCTCCCAATTTCTATTTCTATTTTTTTAAATAGTCCTCCTCCTCCACCTCCTTTTGTCCGTTCACATTCCTCTTTCCCTCCCCTTACCTCTTCTCCTCGTTATTCTCCCTTCTTTTCCTTCTACCTGTACTTGATTCTCACTTTGTAACCTCCAATATTTCAATATTCACCTCAAAAAAAGATTAATTTTGTCCTTTTCTCGTTTTCCTCGGTTGTCTCACTTCTTTACTTCTTACAAATTCTATCATTACTCTAATGTCCTCCTTATATTATTCTACTTCTAATTTTAATAGTTTTTCCAATGTCATCCTCCTACCCTCCTCCTCCTCCTCATTCGGCTCCTTTCCCTCTCCCTTCATCTCCTCATCATCCTCCTCCTCCTTCTCCTCTTCCTCCTCCACCTTCTCCTCCACTTCATCCATCTCCTTCTCTTCCTTCTCATTCTTCTCCTCCACTTCATCCATCTCCTTCTCCTCCTTTTCATTCTTCATCTCCTCATCATCCTCCTTCTCCTTCTCATTCTTTTCCTCCACTTTATCCATCTCTTTCACCCTTTTCCCCCCTCTCCTCCTCTCATTTCTCGTCCTTTAATCTCTCTCCTTATTATATTCAACCTGTACTACTTCCTAATCTCTTGCCCACCTCTATCTTTCCCATTTCTCTCTCTCAGTGTCTTTATCACTCTCTTTCACTCTCTATGACTCCAGTCTCCTCTCTAAAAGTCCATTGACAAGCAGATACGAGATAACTCTTTCCTGTTTGTTATTGTCGAGATGATCATCGACAAGCCACTAGATAACAGAGTGGCTAATTGGAGGATCGATACGATAGCAGTCCATTTTCAGCTAACAGCTAGCTAACTGCCCAAGCTGATTAGCTGGAATAGCTAGCAGCTTGTTAGGAGTCAGGTAGGCCTACTTCCAGTGATAGAGAAGTAGACGACGCTTTTAATCCAAACGTAAATCCTAATCAAGTCTTTTAATCTGCCGTTTAATTTCTTACACTAGATCGATACCTTCCATTTCCAAGTGGTAAGATGTTCATCTCTTTTCCTTTGTGATTCAGCATCTCCTTCGTCATATTTCACATACTAGGCTATTTCTCTATCTTTCATCTCCCACTCTAACCCTATTTATCTATTCTACTCTCTCTCACACACACTATCCTTGCTAATGCATGAATGACAACATTCAAGACGTATTCTCTACAAATAGTATACTACTACATTTGGGGTAACATTCATTCCATCTAGATTTCAGTTTATCTATAGTTCTAAATAGTGCTTTTTTCTTCTCGGTCTCAAAAATTTTATAGTTTTTTCAAAGTTTGGAATTTTCTAATTAATTGTGATTGATGAAATTTAATTTGAAATGATTTTTGTGTGTTTTGAATTGTGAATTGAGTGTGTAATTAAAGAATGTTAAGTGAGTTAATGAATGTTAAGTAATTAGTTGTATAAATTAGAATTGGAACCGTTTTGGGTTTATAAGCCTGTGGTACTTTTCTGTAAGTTGTGTAATTCTGAACAATTGAATAAGATAAAATAATAATCGGCTGTTTGATCAACGTTTTCGTTCTTTGTGTTTATTGCAATATCCAAAATGATCAAAACATTTCGAATACCAATTTCAAATCAAAAACCTGACCTCCCTACCCTTTTACCTTTGGAGCAAAATTAAAAAGACCCTCTTAGGATCTATCCACCCTTAGATCTACTCAAGATTTCCCTTAGGATCTATATTATCTACCCTTAAAGGGGTTGATTAGCTGAGATCTAGAGAAACTGAGACCTCTGTTACATTTATCTCCTTTTTATATATTACCAGGACCTCCTATATACTACCGGACCTGAGTCCAGAAAAAAAATCTAGCAACTAAGCCGGGCTCCGCAAATGTCTAAACTCGACAAACCGAAAACTTAACGTAATGGAATCTTGAAGAATTGAATATAGGCCTTTAACCGTCCTCGGTAAGTTAAGAATCTATATTTATGTAAAAGTTCAAGTTAATCAGTGCAGTAGTTCAGACGTGATGATTCGTAATTTATGAATTTCCTATCCCGTACGTGTATAAGCCATTTCTTTCCTATATCATAGTAATAGATAACTACAGATAACTTTTTAAAGAGAGTTTGTGATGTTATCTGTAGTTATCTATTACTATTACTATGATAAAGGAAAACATAATTGGTATGAATGATTCAATTTTGATCTACCGCATTCCTCAAACTATAAAACCATACTTACTGTCATAGAGAAACGATAGCATAAATATAGATATCCCATGGTATAGGGCGTTTATGTCGCAACTTTTACTGTTATCCCAAGCCGATAGTTCACGTAGTTCTTTCCTATGCAGCTGTGTGACGCTGGTAGTCTCTCAAATTGTGCAGTTCATACACTATCACCCCAACAAAACAGTAAAAATTGACAATAATCGACAGTAATCGGCTTGAGATAACAGTAAAAGTTATAAATTCCCTATACCATGGGATATCTACTTACGCTATTGTTTCTCTATGATACTGTTTAGTTTACTGATTCTGTTCTAGATACTTGAATAATTGTAAGTCTCTTGTGATGTCCTAGCTCCTCATATATAAATTATTCCATTATTAATCTATTTGTTATTTCTTCTTACCATTCATCTCATATTTATTTACTCTACCCACTAGAAATTTTATCACTTTAATCAAATCAGTTATAACATAAATCAACCGGTTTACGAAGATAATGAACGAATTTATGACTAAACAGAACAGAGAATACTGTACTTCTGAAAAACTACTAGAAAGAACATCTCGTATAATTAATTGCAAAGAATTGATCATAAAATCATTTCCAATGTGATATTAATCTTCATCATTCATTCATCTTTATCTTCCAATTCATTCATTTCATGATTCATTTTCATTTTCTCCCATTCATTCAACTTTATCTTCCAATTAATAATTTCATGATTAATTTCTATTTTCTTTCAGATTCTCTCACACTATTCTCCATTTAATTAGTCTTGTCTCGCGTACAAAACAAGGTAAGCAATAAATTATTGACTTTTTAATTCATTGATCAGGTTTGCTCATTGATATACAGCTTTCCTACAACCAAGATCAAGTACAGTACAGTAATACTTGTGTCAAAAACCTTGCACTTTTGATTTATAGGACAAGAACACAATTTCCATTTTAAGTAATACAAACTCATGCGTGAATGATAATCAGCAGTAACTCACCTACAATCCTCCGTATCAAATCTAATCCTCACTCAAGGAGTTCGTTAACCGTGGAAGGTCACTTGCGTATCATGCAACGCGTATCAAATCTAATTCTCATCCAAGGAGCTCGTTAACCGTGGAAGGTCACTTGCGTATCATGCAACGCGTATCAAATCTAATTCTCATCCAATGAGCTCGTTAATCATAGGAGGACACTTACGTATCATGCAACGCGTATCAAATCTAATCACATTCAAGGAGTTCTTTAACAGTAGGAGATCACTTACGTATCATGCAACGCGTTTCAAATCTAATTCTCATTCAAGGAGTTCGTTAACCGTAGGAGGTCACGTATCATGCAACGCGTATCAACCAACATTCACACAATATTTTGTTAAACATTTGTTTATTATGATCATTGATACTGACAGGTTGCAAAAAAGTACCTTTTATCTCTATGACCATTTTAATCAACCCATGCTAACATTAACTATTTTTCGAATTCGATCCTCTCTTGAGCAACCTTTGACTTGTCTAAGGAATCGCATCTCTTCTGACTGTAGGCTATTCTTGATTCAAGCTCAAAAAATGAAATTATAAGAAGAGAACGTGATGTTCAACCAGTGTTGAGATTGATAAAAACATATAGAAATAAGTGATCAGATCATGTCCTTAGAATGCCTGAAGACCGTTTCCCATTGGAAGCCCTACTCCACAAGCCAATAGGCAGAAGAATTGGTAGACCGAGGAAGAAATGGGTGTCGTAACATGCTTGAAAAACCTGATCCATGACGATGATGATAACATTAACTATGTTATACATTTCTAGTAGGGTTGAGATATAATGTTATGATGTTATTTTCAAGTTCATTGGAAAATTTTTACTATCCATATCCTTTCTTATATTTCATTTTTGAGTGAAGAAGTAATTCATGCATTTAGAGTGACTTGCGAACCGCTAAGATCTGAGTCTTTCAATAAAATTACTTGGTGGGATAAAGGAATGTCCCAGAACTTGATGATAGATAAAAGTATCTATCAGAAATTAATAAATTAACATACAAAACGTAGAAATACTATGAGGAGTGTTTTTTCAGAATTATTATGATTATAATGGAATAAAAACGCACATATATTGTCAAATTCTACAGTTTTATTTGGTACAGGACCATGGTTTCCATTATGGAACGGTTCTACAAGATCGACAGTGACTCAGTCGAATTTTTATTATGACTATTGAAAGTTTAACCATAGAGAATACATATGTAGGTACTATTTCTCTATCCTTATTCTATGGTATAACTCACTGTTATTTGAATAAAAAAAATGCTTGTAATATATTCTACATTTTCTTGAATTGATAATAATTGTTTTGTTGTTATTGATACAGTGTATCGTAATAGTTGATACGGTATGTAGTGATTTGATACGGTGTATCACATAATCGATACGCACGGCGCCAAAATTGTTACAAAACGTTTCTCCTGAACGTGTCTAGACTTTATTGTTGTTAATTTTTCCCGCTCTTGTCGTCCATAATGACAACAAACAATTTCGGCCAATGACACAACACGGCGCCACAAAATTGTAAAATCTTCCACAAAAGAATTAGTTTTGCATATTATTTTGTGAAGCCGTTTTATAGGATAAAGGCTTCAAAAAGTATGATATTATCATTTATTCTCCAGAAGAATGAATGTCATTGATTCTTCATTCGTTCAATCGATTTTTGAGAGTGTTTTGACGCCAAAGATTGGTTAATCTTCACAATAGAATATGTTATTCGTTTAGATATCAATTTTAAACAGTGTCAACCCGTACCAGTGTATAAAGGATTATATTTATGTTGTGGCACCATATTCTTGTAAGGATATTGTGAAGGTATATGAGTGTAAAATTGACCTTACATTACCGTACTTCATTCTACTGCTCAAGATATCTCATTCGTAATTCGTTCAGTCGATTTTTAAGAGTGTTTTGACGCCAAAGATTGGTTAGTCTTCACAATAGAATATGTTATTGATTCAGGTATCAATTTTAACCAGTATCCAACTAGTACCGGTGTCTGAAGGATTATACAGTGTTCATGTTGTAGTACTACATTCTTGTAAGAACACTGATTAAATATGGGTACAACATTGACCTTACATTACTCCAATCCACTGTTTAAGTATAAAGTATCAAAATGATGAGCCATGGACGAAGTTCATCTTCAGTAGGAGACGGTGAAGCATGTTAGGAAATCTTATTATTTACATTTTATCATAGGCAATATTTCATTTCCCCGTATAGAATATTGTTTCATGATTTCATATTATTATCATTCTCTACAATAGGATGTAGAGGCAGATGCTCGTTGGAGTGGCATGGAAGGAACGAGGAAAAGAGGTCACCCCGAGAACACGTTGACTGCAGGATGTGAAAAAAGATATGGCGTGCCTAGGAGTGAGGAACTGGAAGAGACTGGCTAATCAGAGAGATTGATGGAGGCGAATTGTTGAGGAGGCCAAGGTCCACGCAGGGCTATAGCGCTTCGTTAGTAAATAAGTGAGTATTATTCTTTATTGATTCATAGTAAATGCTTCAATATTAATTTTACTCCATCAACACCTAGTAAACACCAATTTGAATATCAGAGTAATAAACTAAAAAATAAAATTCCGGAAGACTTTATTAAGGATAAAATAACAAAAACCAAATTGAGATTGATAAAATCGTGGGTAAAACAAAACTATTATTTTAAAATTGAGAATTGAGTTGGCTGAATCACAATTTTTTGGCAATATTAATTGTGTAAAAAATTATTAAAACTTGACAATTTTTATATTATTTTTCTGTGCATCTATAATTTTTTATCAAGTACTTGATTATTGATGAAATTCAACATCCCTAGTGTTCTGATTATCAACAGAATTGTATCATTTGTACTGCTGTTATTAGATTAAAAAATGTATTCCTCATTTTCAGAACTCGTGGCTGGAGCTCAAGGCTTTCCAGTCACGCCAAAAACTATTGTAATTTAATGATTATTTCATTTGCAAAAATATTTCTTGTATTTGGCAATAAATTCATTATTCATTCATTCATTCATACATCATGAAAATGATTGGGAGAGAAAAAATAAGTTAACCTTGTGCTATTCCTCTCCTATATTGTTTAGATAAAGTTACACTTAGTTCGAAATAGGTTAAGTATTGTAGTTGTTCACTTCACAAAATTTTCAGTCCTCAATCATTTTTATAAAGTGGATTTTAAAATTTAGGTGCTTCAAAACCAAACATAGAAGAAATATTTGAACCCTCAAGGGAGAGAGAAAGAGAGAGAAACCATGCCATGTATTGAACTTCCAATTTTTTAAACGAAATTACAGTGGTAGTCTACTTTCGTGAGATATTATGGAGGTTTTGAGAATAAAAACGAAATTTCCATTCCTGGATAATACTCGTATTTTTAGTGTTCATCTAACTTACATCATCCTTACAAATTGAAAAAGTGAAAACAGATACAAATAACACACACCATTAGGCCTAAGAAATTGGATATTGGTTTTCCAGTATCGACCACTTTATCAATATAAATACAGAATTTCGATTTCAAAAATCGTACTCGTCTGAGAAAACCTAATATGGACTCTACGTGGACCCAGTAATCATCAATAATTGCGAGTGATAGAGATAGTAGATCTTGGGAAGCCAGTTAACTATCGAATAAATCGATTATCGATACATCGATATGATGTGGTCGACTTACGCACCGTACTGAAATTGGGTGGAAGAACATACTGTTTAAGAAACGTAAATTGGGAGAAGCAGTCACGAATCCTGTATATGCGAAATATCGTCTGTAATGCTTGAATGATTCCCATCCAACAGAAGAAATAAAAACTGGAAGATGAAAATAATGAAGAAGAAAGAATGATAGCCTGGGGGAAAATTTTAGGTTATGTCAGCTCCGCTATGGGAACTAGATTGATTGATTTTGGTTTTTTGTCGGGTCTGGATAATTTTCGATTGATTTATTTTGAAAAGTTTTGATTGATTGCTAATCTAGTCTACTGGTTGTGTAAGTTTTCTCCATCTTGGGTAATCTAAACGTTACTATGAGATAAATCTTCATTATAGATTGCTTATTTATTGTATCAATGAGTTAGTTACTTATACATTTTTTATAATTTATAAGATATGTGATCAATCTTCATAAAATATTGCATATTTATTCTATCCAGTAGTAGCTATAATCTATGATAGCTGTTGATTAGATATTGCATATTTATTCTATCAAGGAGTAGTTATAAGCTTTGATAGCTGTTAATTATATTCGATACTATAATTTTTTCTTCATTATCCTGATTATTTCCATCTCATTATGAATATCACTACCTACCATACCTACCTACTGGGTTTAGATTATTTTCCATTCAGACTACAGCCAAATCTTTATAACTACTGTATATTCCTTTCTCCGTACTTTATTAATTTCTATTCATTTTTGTTATAATTCATGCAGTTTTATTCTTCAACCGCTCAAAATATAGGCTAATCAATTGTTGAAAAATGTCAATTCTATTCAACCCAATAACTAATACGTTGTTGAAATTGACTTGATCTTCGTACAGTGGGTCACATATTATTCAATGATTTTATATGAATCTTCATTAATATTTAATTATAAATCGTGTATTATTTATTCTCCAACCGTTCAAATTACATAGGCTAATTGATTGTTAAAAAATGTCAATTCTATTCAGCCCAATAACTAGTACATTGTTGAAATTGACTTGATCTTCGTACAGTGAGCCACAAATGATTCAATGATTTTATATTGATTCAAGTGATTGAACCAATGAAAATGACATAATGCAATGTGATCGTTTAGGGTGTGTGCAGACAGAGAGCGATTAATCGTTTCGTGCTCCAGCTGTCTATAATCTTAGATATATGGACATCTATATCACATCCTCCTAAGATAGCTTTGACCAAAGACCTTAAAGATGCATAGACTCACATGTAGCGCTAGTGTCGTACTTGGAATTGAAATCCGCCATTGAGGGGGCAACCCATAAGATTATTACATACCAATGCCACCAATGCCTTTGTGATCTATAGTATTACAAATAAATAATATATAATATCTCGTGCTAAAATACCCCAATGGCGGCCTTCAATATTTCAAGTAAAAGCTATCATTGGGAAGGCAAAGGCATTGTGGGTCTATATCTCTTTAAGGTCTTTGGCTTTGACTGTTATCTGTGTATCTGTGAGCACACACATACTTAGATTTGATAAGTAACGTGATCTCAGTACTAATATTGGAAGGGTGATTCCTTAAGACTAGCTCCACCAAGTAATTTTATGAAATTAGGATAAAAAGAAATTGTGGACTGCAGTCTGTTTCTTTGTCCTTAAGGTGATTGTGAATGATTAATAAATAAGTAACACTGATAAGCTTCAAGAACACTACAATAAGATATGGAACACACCTAAAAGTTTAGGTTTCTCATATCTCACCATCACCCACCAAGCACAAGCCTAGGACTCATGTAGGTGTCTAAATTGAAATGGAGATGATCTACATGATGTTTGGACAATTTAAGACAAAATTAGGGTATTGAAGAAGTTTTGGGCAATAGCCTGTTTTTTCTTTCCCGACTACTGTATTGTTTACTCTATCCAATAAATAAATAATAGATAAAAAATAGATAGATATGTTCTTGCAATCAACCGCGAACATAAATGATTTACTCTAGATTGAATAACCATAGTTTCACGATGAGATAATAATCTGTTGCAGTAGAAATATACAGGAACCTAATCAATTCTGAAATCTGCATAACAAATATATAGATATAACATACAGGATACTGAGAAACACATAAGCATAACATGAGAAATCTGCATAACAAATATATAGATATAACATACAGGATACTGAGAAACACATAAGCAAGAGGTCGGAGGTTCATAGGTCAAGTAATCAAACCTACGCACAAGAACAAACTTGACAAATCTTTCTCACAAATAATGATCTACGATAAAATGTATCTGGGGTCAAGTACTCAAAATTTACCAACACAAAAAACTTGTCGAATCTTTCCGACAAATATCTCGTGATAAATGTAGCTTGATCTCTAGATAATCGTATCAGTTGGCTCTATCTATCTATGTTGAACTATATAGTACTGATACAATACCATAGTACTAATGACCGTAACACAGCCAGAATCTGAAAAAAATAGTTGAAATGTCAAGGTGATTGCCTAAGAGCCAGCAAGCCTGAGTACAGCCTGATGCTGTACATATTATTATTTTTTCGGCTCAATAATAATGAGCTCTCATTCTAGGTAAAAGCCATTCCGAATTTGGCAATGCTAAATCGTACCCTTTGTTTTTGGAGTTCGGCAGATTTCTTAATGTCTGTCAATGCTCTTTCCTACTCATAGTCTAATCATTATATATCTTACTCTCATTCAAACTCTCTCTTTATCTATCTCTCTTTCACTCTCTGTCTTTCTCTATCCCTCTCAAATACAAGCAGCATCAATGTGTTTCTATCTTACTCTATTTCTCTCAATTTTTAACTCTATAAGTTGCACTCAATTTCTTCTATTTTTCATTTCTCTCGCTCTCTCCATCTCTTTCCCTTACATTTGTTTCACAATTTTCAGTTTTTGCTCGTTTCTGTGAACGTTTATGATGATTGCAGTTTGACTGTTCAAATAAATGTCCTTGAGGAATGGAATACAGGTGACTTTTATAAGTTTATTTGCAAAGCAACAAAAATTGTTGCGTAGTAAGACGTACCACAAAGTAAAGAGCAACATGTGTTTCTTTTTCTGTGTTCCTACAAACTACAGTAGAAGTAGAATTGGTAGTATTTGTAATAGCAGTAGGCTAGTAACATTTATTTTTTTATTTATTCATCATTTACAATCAACTTAAGGACAAAGAAACAGACTACAATCCAAAACTTCTTTTCATCCCAATTTCATAAATAAATTGTCCGTACAAACTGTAGTAGCATTCGAACGGAATACAACAGAAAAAAAAACAGTCAAACAAAAAATGAAAAGTTCAAGAAAGCTAAGACGATAATCTTTTAATTTGAGTAGTCCAGTTGAAAGTTTAGCCAAACGATCCATTCCGTGCAACGAATGATATAACTGTGATTTTTGATTCATGGATTCATGGGTGATGAAGCATTTTCCGTCATCTTGGATTATCAGCCTTATAAATGTAACCCACAGCTTGATCCAATCCTGGGTTGAGTTAAACTTGGGTTAAACTGCTATTGATCATACGAACCTATCAAGTATTCCTGTGACTAAGTACAAAGTACAACACTAACATTGTTCTGGACACAAAGTTCAAGAGACCAGTTTTAGGATGAGCCTCTTGTTCCACTACCAATAATTTCTTTGATTTGTATTTGTAGATGAATAAATGGGTGGTCTACGAATGATTTGATGTGGCTATTAATCACCTTGATGTAGAATCAACCCGAATTAGCCTATGCCAGAGAATAGATAGCTATACACAGCTATACCTAAGACAGAGAATAGCTATAGATTGTTTATTCAATGCCTATGAATAATTAAATGAAATATCCCACCATTATTCACGGTCAACCCAGATTAACCCAAATCAGTCCATGTACAATTAGATGAACGAATTTACTGACCACCATCCTTATAGTAACCCAGATAAATCCGCGATTTACTAAACTCCATGAATTAACTCATTCAGATAATTTGAGTAATAACAATTACTCCACCTGCACCAAGACTGCTCAGAAAAACTCCGATTTTAATTACAAAAATTTATCCAGCCGAAGTTTATGTAGCGGAAAGTGACATTAACTGAAGTAATTTATATTGCGATAGCTGATTGCGTTCAGGTAATAAAAAACAATAAATAACAGTAAAATTGTGAGTCATTAATAGGCGGACCCAATTGTAGTTATATTCCGCACCTGATAATAATGTTGATTAGGTGGAAAATAATGGGTAGAAAGCAGGGAGTTACGGCATGTGTATTGACAACGTTCTATATCAATGCATTAGTAGTTTTTATGATCATTGGCGTTTCACTGTTTTGTTTTGCTGATATAACTAAGTTTGAATGATTGTATTGAGTAAATTTATGGGTTTTATATGCGGGGAAATCTTTTGGTATTGAAAATAGTACCATAATGCTAATAATTTTCTATTGTTAATTAGTTTTAATTGATATTGTTTGAAAAAGACTGATTTGTTAATATTGTGGAATTGTGCAACTCGTGATACGCAAGGGTGTAGTATAAACCTGGACAAACTGAAAACTTGGACTAATGAAATCTTGAAGAATTTGGAATATTTTGTTTTGTTTTGCTGATATAACTGAGTTTAAATGATTGTATTGAGTAAATTTGTGGGTTTTATATGTGGGGAAATCTTTTGTTATTAGAAATAGTACTATAATGCTATTGATTTTCTATAGTTAATTAGTTTTAATT
Source organism: Nilaparvata lugens (assembly GCF_014356525.2). Lineage (NCBI taxonomy): Eukaryota > Metazoa > Arthropoda > Insecta > Hemiptera > Delphacidae > Nilaparvata > Nilaparvata lugens. The sequence goes on from NC_052516.1 coordinate 27,775,266, forward strand.
GATATTGTTTGAAAAAGACTGATTTGTTAATTGTGGAATATCAAGCAACTCGTGATTCGCAAAGGTCTTTAATTATTATTATTTATTCTTTATTGATTGATACAAAAAGTACATCATCAAAATGATAGGGAGAGAAGAAATAAGGTAACCTTGTGCTATTCCTCTCCCAAATGTAGATAAGTTTACACATAGTCCGAAATGGGTTGTATTGTAGTTGCTTATTTCACAAAATTGTCTAGTTTAAAACTTGACAAACTGGAAACTTGGACTAATGAAATCTTGAAGAATTTGGAATAGGCCTACAACCTCACTCGGTAAATTTCAAGTTAATCAGTCCAGTAGTTCAGGTGCGTCATTCGAAAATTTCTAGCAGATTGAAGTTTGTAACGTTCATTTGTGTGTTAATTTATTTCACACTCAATGACAACTAATGGCATTGAAAATAGCATGTTTTTCCAACACAAATATCAATTGAGATGTTCATTACATCATTTTCAGTTGTGATGGAGAGATAATATACTCGTGTTTTATTCATTCACTATAAAATATTAATAATAATATTATATCGAGAAGTTACAAATATTTCAGTTCCAACTCTGAATGTTAGTTATAATTGTAGGGAGATTCTCTACTTGCAAATAGTGGAAAAATCTAGTGTTTCTTATTAACAAGTGCTTTTCTATATAATCTAAGCTTCAATAAATATACACTTTTGAGAAATCCAATGCATATTTGTGAGGGAACCCCCTTATTTGCAAATGGTAATTTAGAAAAAATGTACAACCGATGGTTGTTGCAAAAACTTCCATTAGATGTTGTTGAATATATATTAAATGTATATAATTCAATATTTATAAAATAGAATAGTAACCTTTTTCGAAATAAATAAAATAATATGTTAAGAATACAAATATTATAACAACTAGTTTCAGTGTACCCACCATCTTCAGGTTATAAAATAAATTCGAATAATCAATAAATATAATTTATATGATAATATAATAAATAAAATTAAAGTGAAGCAAAATAAGAGTAAAAATAGAAGAAACATTTTTGCTGGCTTACGAGGTTTCACTTCTAAGCCATCGAAATATGATATCATATAATTCAATATTTATATCATATTACGGTATCTATATTTGTCTATATATCAATATCAGAAGCATCAGAAGCATAGTAAATTACTACGAAAATTCTGACATTACTTCAGGCTAAGAAGTCTCAAATCTAGAGTTCTTCAACTTCTACCTAGATTCCAGAGCACTCAATCCTCCACAACCAATAAAAACCACTAGATTTATAAGCTAACTGTTTATAACTTCCTACTGCTCCTGTAAAAGAGTAGCTCCATGATCTTCTAATCATGAAACTCACAGAGAAAGTCAACCATCTCTCCAGCTAACTTATAAATCAACTATATTTGAATATTCACACCTCGACTTTATTATACAAGAGTTTATTATCACGCTTTTATCAGTTTTAATTAGGTGCGATGAGTTTCACATGGTGCTGCCTTAATAATATTGCTATATGGTAAGATATATGGTGCTATATGGTGCTATATGATGCTATATAATAAGATATGTAGTAATATTGGTTAGCTACCTTTCATGAAGAAGTAAAGTGCACAGAGTCACACCGTGCCAAAACTTACATTTATTTTCCTCTCTGTCTTTCCCTGTGCAATATGTTATACCACACTCTCCCTCACAACCTCTCTCTTTCATGGTTTAATCTATAAGTGGCTCACGGTAGCAAAGTTATTTATTGAGCTCCAACTTCCGTGAAAAGATATCAGAGAAGCATTTGAGCGTGTTAAGTCTATAAAACAGGTATGGCACCTCAGTGGATCGAAGTGTGGGTGGTGGTTATGGAGGAGGAAGAAGGAGAGTAGAGGTACAGAAGAGAAAGGGGAGAAGGAAGCAAAGATTAAGGAAAAGGATAAGAAAGAAGGAGAGAGGGAAATGGGAGAAGAGAAATAAGGAGACAAAAAGGGAAGGAGAGTAGTGGGCAATACAGAAGAAGGAATGCTGAGAGAATTGGATGAGAAAAGGAAAGAGAATGATAGAAATGAAAGGAGAGGAAGGAAAGAGGAATGAAGAGGAAAGAGGAAAGAAGAAGGGATAGGAGAGAAAATGAAAGAGGAGAGAAGAGGAAAGTGGAGCGAAGAGGAAACAGGAGAAAAGAGGAAATAGTAGAGAAGAGAGAAGAGGAAAGAGAAGATGATAGAGAAGAGGAGAGAGGAGAGAAGAAGAAAGAGGAGGAAAGATAGGAGAAGAGGAAAAAGGAGAGAAGAGAAAAGCTTTGCGTGAGAAAAAGGAAATGAGAAATAGAAAACTATTAGGGGAAAAGAAAAAAGGAGAGTTTTGGAGTGGTTTAGAAGAAGAAAGATGAGATGAGAAAAATCAAGGAGATTGACTGCCTATTTCAACCATCGAGGACCAAGTTAGAGCGCAGCCGGCCCTCTCTCACATACGAGTACACACCTCTAGATTAAGTGGAGTATGAAGAAGAGAGATTGATTGATTGGCTATCTTTATTATAATTTTCTCGGAAGGAGGGATGGAAGAAGAAAAAGAAGAAGAAGAAAACGAACATACGCTGAGATTGTTTTTTCTGAGAAATTCTGTTTCTTCTCAGGTTTCAAAAATTTCCAAATAATTCAATATTTCTTAGTGATTCAAGTGTAGTTTTTCAATTTGATTTTGGTTCTAGTCAATCTACATTCAAAATTTCTGGTTATTATAGCTTTGAAAATGATTCTGGACTTATCTTAACTTGAATTGGGAGACAAACAGCACAAATTCGATATTATTTATTATTTCCCAATCTCACATAATCTTATGTATGTGGATCAATCTCATGTGGAGTGTATGTAGAAATGAATAGATAATGAAAAAAGAGATAGGAAGAAGATGATATTGATGATGAAAAAGAAAAAGAAAAAGAAAAAGAAAAAGAAAAAGAAAAAGAAAAAGAAAAAGAAAAAGAAAAAAAAGAAAAAGAAAAAGAAAAAGAAGAAGAAAAAGAAAAAGAAAAAGAAAAAGAAAAAGAAAAAGAAAAAGAGAAAAAGAAAAAGAAAAAGGAAAAGAAAAAGATGTTGATGATGAACAAGTCGAAAACAATTATTTTAAGAAGCGAACGAAGAAAGAGGAGGAGAAAAAGATGATGAAGAAGAAGAAGAAGAAGGAAGAATATAGATAGGAAGAAAGAGAAGAACAGGAGAGGAAGAAGAAGAAGCATGAGAAGAAGAAGAAGAAGAAGACGAGAAAGAATCAGACAAAGGAGAAGTGGAAGAAGGTAAGAAAGAGGATGAGAAATGAAGAATTAGAACAAGCTGGAAGAGAAATGAGAAAGATAAGTTGAAGCTAGGAGAACAATAATAAGAAGACAGTAGAAGAAGAAAATCATGAAGAAGAAGAAGAAGATGATGGAGAAAGCATAAGAGGAAGATTTAAAAGAAGACAGGAGAAGCAGCAGATGATAAAGAAGAAAAAAGAGAAGAAGAAGAAGAAGAGGAGAAGAAAAAGAAGAAGAAGAAGAAGAAGAAGAAGAAGAAGAAGAGGAGAAGAAGAAGAAGAAGAAGAAGAAGAAGAAGAAGAAAAAGAAGAAGAAGAAGAAGAAACTGGAAAAGAAGAAGAAGAAAAACTTGAAGAGAATAACATAAAAAGAAGAATATAGTGAAGAGTAGAAAATAGTGAAGAGGAATGAGAAAAATTGGAAGAAGACAGAGAGAGAGTGAAAGAGTGACAAAAGATGCTCCAACATAACCATCCTTGTAGCGTAGGAGAACTTGCCCATAGAACTTGGGAGAGTGCAACCTGAATGCATCGCAAGGCAAAGCAGGGCAAGAAGCAGGTTATTAAAATTAATAAAGCCGCATGTACTGCACTGAACACTGAGCAGTGAGACTGGCACGATCCAGCGTGCCAATATAGTCGCTTTAGACTTCCCTCTCACACAAAAATGGTAACTAGTAACTAGTAGTGGTTATGTGTGCCTTTGCTTGTCATGACTAACTGGTAATATATGTAGAGAAAATCACTTCAAGCTGTCTGCATCAGCTGAATAGGGATCATTAATGATGTTGATGAAAATTGATGACAGTATTAAGGCTGTGCAAAGGCTAAAATAGTATCTTAAGTCACAAGGATGGGAAGAGGCCTTTTGCAGGCGAGAATGATGTTTTCAGTCGAGGCATTAGCCGAGACTAGAATTTCATTCGAGCACTGCAAAAGACATTCACGTCCAACTAACTTACACTATTTTTTGTCATATTAATATAGAAAAGAATAATTGAGAAACAGAAAACATTACCTGCTTGTATTGACATTACTACATGCATTATTTAAACATAACCTAGTTTACAAGTTTCGAATCAGGAATTTCTGATTGTAGTTGATAAAATTTCCACCTGGAGCGCTAAAAGGCGGTTTTCGTACCAGTTTTGCCGTTCCTAATTCGGAACTTGGAAACATACTCGACTGTAAAGAAAACATATGATTTTATTACAGTATAGTATACTGTAATGAGAATCATATGTTTATTTGTTCTACAATCAGCTGTTTACCGGCTTGATTTCATGAATGTAAAACAGCTGAAATCGAATGACTATGACAAAAATGAACGTTTTACTCGTAATATTTCTCAAAGTTTTTGATTTGTATATCATCAAGCTATAAAAATGAAAAAGTTTTCTCAGGAAAACATTTTTTTCCAGAACATTACTTTTCGAGATATGTACGACTGAAGTTTGAATTTTTGGGACAGAACATTTCAAATTCGGTAAGAGATAAATCCATGAGATTTGGAGTATAGAATCTTCATTGTATTGTTGATCTAGTAAGACATAACTTTTCTGAAAATATCGATTTATGGAAAAGTTATTCAATTTTCAAAAAATAACTCAACTAAAAGTTATTTTTGGTAAATTGAATAACTTTTCCATAAATCGATATTTTCAAAAAAATTTTGTTTTACTAGATCAACAATACCATGAAGAATCCATCCTCTAAATCTCATGGTTTATCTCTTACCGAATTTGATATGTTCTGTCCAAAAAATTAAAACTTTAGGCGCTCATATCTCAAAAAGTGATGATCAGAAAAAAAATGTTTTTTGAGAAAACTTTTTCATTTTGATAGCATGATGATATACAAATCAAAAAACTTTGAAAAATATCACGAGTTAAAGAAGGGGAGAGAATGAAAATAGAACAGGGCATAGAAAGAGGAGAGAGAAGTTTGCGGAAAAGAAGAAGAAGAGAGAAAGGAGGAAAGGAGAAGATGAAGAGGAAGAGAAAGAAGAATAAGCAGAAGAGGAGAATGGATACAGAGAGACCAGGAAGCAGTGATGATAAGTGCAAGAAGTCTAGTCAAGAGGTAGGTGCACTAACAGTGCTGATCTCGTTAAAACAGCGATGCTTGTTTCTGAGAGCTGAGAAGGCGCACAAAAGGCTTACAAGGTCAAATGGCGGTCCGGATGACACCCAATCTACTCACCACATCTGTCATCCTGCAGTCGTGGAATTTTAATGCCGAGAAATGTTTGCTTGCTGCGTGGGATAGTCGCGTCATAGGACGACAATTAGGGCCGAATTCTGCACTTCCGCAAACTTTATTCCACCTACTTTCAAGAGCAAGGCATGTGCAATATCATAGGGGTTTACTAGCTAAGAGTAAGTATCTATTGTAGAAACAATAGGATTCTTGATAATGGAATAAATACCCCAAACTAGTCGTGTCTAGAAGAAAAATAGTAATAGAGTACTGTCATTCTTCACAATAAAACTTTCTAAATATGTGTAATACAATATAATAATAAATAAGTAACTATAAGTATAAATTCTGATTACAGGTAAGGCTAACAACAATGAATAACTTAAAATACAATAAAACTAATTCCATCGAGATAGTATGGATTCCAAGTTAACATCCAAAAAGTGGGAGAACCTTATTCAACTAATGTTTCTCTATGTTATTATTGAGATAAAGGTTTCATGTTATCATCCAAGAATTAGAAGAGAATTCAAATTATTGCAGTTCAAAACACAAAGTCAATAATCCAATTTAAATGGAAAAAGATCTGAACTAAGAGGGATTTACCGATACTTGATGTGAGTACAATAATAATATTCTAGTATATCTAAAGAGTAAAGCAGTTGTTTGGTGTATTTTGTTTTATAAGTTTCATTTCCTTATTTGTTTTTCAGCAAGAGTAATTTTTTTATTGAACTGAATCTAAGAATTTTGGAAGTTTTGAGCTAGCGCCTATATTTATGATTCAACTATGCTTCTGATATTCAATTCTTAGTTCTTGATGCTTCTGATTCAATAAGAAATGAATAAATAAATCATGAATAGAAAAGTATTAATTCCTGCAGTATCATTTTACTAAATATTCTCGTATCACTCTACTATGTCCACTTCTATTATAGTCTCTCTTTACAGCATAGCTTGCACTTTATTTCTTTATCTCTTTCCAACCACGATCGCCTCATCATGCTCCCCTTACGTATCTGCCTAATCTGCACACAAAAACATGTAAGACAAGTAACATGTAAAAACATTGGCTCCTGACATGAAGCGCTTCATGAACATTTCAGAACACATTTTTCATCAGACCGGCGGGCGATAGGAACGTGACGCAATGAAACTGCAGTCACATTGAGTGGGTGATACCACCTCAGCTAAACTTGATGAGCGGTTTCTCTGTGTACCACCAATCACTTGTGAGATTCTCTTCATACAGTCAACGTTAGGTGAATAGGTAGTGTTGATGTTTTCAAATGAGGAGTGCTACAGTTCAATATTATTTTCATGGTAGGAGGAAGAGGAGATGCAGAAAAGAAGATGGAAGAGAAGGGGAAGGAGAAGAAGGATATGAAGAAGGAGAAGGTGATGGAGAAAGAGGAGGGGATGGAGGCGTTGGTATTTTCAAATGAGAAATACTGCCAGTAATACACCTCCAGGAGGTGGAGAAGAAAAATAAGGAGAAGAAGGAAAAAGAAAAGGGGAAGGAGCATGAGAAGGAGAAAAAAGAAAAGGAAGAGGAGGAGGAGAAGCACGAGAAGGTGGAGGAGAAGGAGGAGAAGGAGGAAATGAGAAGTAGAAGGAGGAAAAAGTAAAAGGAGGAGAAGAAGCAGGAGAAGGTGGAGGAGATGTTGGGGAAGGAGGAGAAGGTGGAAAGGAGGAGGAGGATGAGAACGATGAGAAGGAGGAGATGGAGGATGAGAAGGAGGAGATTGAGGAGAAGAAGAGGAAGAGGAGGAGGAGAATGAGATGAGAAGGATGACAAGGAGGAGAAGGAAGAGGAGGAGGAGGAGAATGATGAGGAGGAGGAGGAGGATTGAAAGGAGTAGAAGATGGAAGAGGATGAGAATGAGGAGGAGAAGGAGAAAAGGGATGATGAGGAGTAGGAGAAGAAGAAGAATAAGAAGAATCACTTCATAATGTCATCATTGTTTGAATTTTGAGCACTCAAGTTAATGTATTTACAAGGAATGCTAACAGAGCTTGAAGTGGTTCTGACTATAGTAATGTTGTGAAAATGTGTACTACATAGTATGAAGTGTGCAGTATCCAAGAACACAGTATATATTGTACTATATAGAAATATAAAAACATAGATAACAGTGGTGTTGTGAGAGTTGGAGTGCATCTCCCTTCAGAAGTTGCCAACTTTCGAACCACACACATACCAACTGACAGCTTGCTGCTGTCTAAGAAGATCAGAAGTGCAAACTCAACTAAACGGATTAAGGATGAAGAAGAAGAAGAAGAGGGACGAAGAGGAGGAGAAGAAGAGACTACAAGTCGACAAGTAGATGATTTGTGTAATCTCTAATCTGGTCACGAATCACAGGCAACTAAGTTCTTGCTTCAATTTTCTATATTATTTTTGTTCTTCTTGTTCTTATCCTTTTTCTCCTCCTTGGTTCTTCCTCCTCATCATTTAACTTACTCCCTCAGTTTGGTCATGAGTAGCCTATAAACATCTCATGTATTTCTGATAGACAGACATTAGATCCGTTTTCCCTGTGTGTTTTCCGTTTTTCTGTATGGAAGCTTATGTAAGATTTTGTCAAATTTCAATCGAAAAAAATCTGAATTAAAAAAGAGAATAAATTCAATAATATTGCATTCATCAACATGACTGATAGCAGGCGTCATCCTTCGCTTGAAAATCGATTTCCCGATTTCAAAATTAAATTCAAAAGAATCTGAATTTAAAAAGAGAATAAATTCAATAATATTGCATTCATCAACATGACTGATAGCAGGCGTCATCCTTCATCCTTCGCTTGAAAATCGATTTCCCGATTTCTCACTCAGTTTTTCATATACTAATCGCAAATTCTTTAAAAATTACCAATAAAAAAAATAAATCCCAACTGGATTGCTCCGTTATAAGATGTTCCATAATCAAAATCGACACCCAGTCTTCAAAGTACATGTCAGATAAAACCATTATTATCAAGCCTGAGTCACACTAATAATGCAGTCTGAGAATCGGGTTATGAAATAATGTGATTTTAACGTTGTTTTGACTGCACAGAAATGCTATAAGTTACAACATACAACCTACAAATATGAAACTGTAAAGCTTGGGCATTTTACTGTAGGTTACAGGCCTATTTGTTTTAGGCCTACTATGTTTCATTTGAACATTTTATTTCCTGTTTTAGTTATGTAATTTGTAGGTATGGGTCGACAGTACTTGGATTTTCACTGTACTTCATTTATTTTCAATTAATTTTAAAAGTTGAAAAATGAACTGCACTTTTTACTTTCCTTGCCCTATTACCATAGGTAAGGAAAGTATTGCTTTCCGAAAAAAATTAAGGTACCCCAATTTCTAAATTTCTTTAGTTTCAAGGTCTCCTGAGTCCAAAAAAGTGGTTTTTGGGTATTGGTCTGTATGCGTGTGCGTGTGCGTGTGTGTGTGTGTATGTGTACACGATATCTCATCTCCCAATTAACGGAATGACTTGAAATTTGGAACTTAAGGTCCTTACACTATAAGGATCCGACACGAAAAATTTCGATAGAATGCGATTCAAAATGGTGGCTAAAATAGCGAAAATGTTGTCAAAAACAGGGTTTTTCGCGATTTTCTCGAAAATGGCTCCAACGATTTCGATCAAATTTATACCTAAAATAGTCATTGATAAGTTATATCAACTGCCACAAGTCCCATATCTGTAAAAATTTCAGGAGCTCCGCCCCATCTATGCAAAGATTGATTTTAGATTTTCAATTGTCAGGTCTCAGATATAATTTAAACGAAAAATTTCTAGTGAAAACGATTGAGCATGGACATCTCTTCAATTAATGTCCAGTAACTTTTTCACCTGAAATTGAAAAAAGCTTGAAATTTGTGAAAATGTAATTATTCAATTGCAAACAGTTGGCAACTGTTAATTCTATTAAATCATTCACTATGAAGAGATCGCAGATCTCGTGTGTATCCAGCGTTATTTACCTGTCACCAGCTGGCTCAGATCTTTGACTTGAGATGCGCGTTTACACTAGCGTCAGGTGATCAATTTTCATAACGGCAAGGAAAGTTGTGCGAGTGCGCCACACCAGATTCTTTATCTATTCAATAATTGAATAACATTCACATTGACGGAATTGATAGAAATAAGCTTACCTCTGAGAACTATAAGTAATTTGTACTTATAATACTTCTGTACAACTGTAAGTTCTCAATAGGTAAGAGTTGCTATTATAATTGGGTATAGAGTTTACTCAATAAGTGAGTTCACCTCCTATTATTATTGTAAATTCCAGTCTTGTTCTATGAGTGGGCATAGTCCATTTCTTTGCAGAAGAGCAATAAAGTTTCAGTGTTGGAATAGTTGTAGATTAACCCATACCTCCTACACATTTGGCAAGGTACTCTATACAGTACCGTACCTACAAGGTACTCTCATTTTATACAGTAATCTATACAGATTTCAACACTTGTATCAGTTGATTACTCTAACGAGAATATCGTTCATGGTTTAATGATATCACGTTAAAAGTGTGACTGATCGACATAGAATTTCAAATAATAATATCTAGGTTAAGGGCGTTGATACAATATTCTCGAGGTAATTAATTCCTTTCAGAGATCATATACAATTTAATTGTGCAATGTTTTCGGTTTTATAAATAAACGGTTTCACTCAGTGTTCGCTTTTCGATCAGTTATCGCTTTAAAGCTAAGAAATTCTATCCTATTCTATACAATTTAATTGTGCAATGTTTTCGGTTTCATAAATAAACGGTTTCACTCAGTGTTCGCTTTTCGATCAGTTATCGCTTTAAAGCTAAGAATCATGCGCCTGCTACTCCCGTTGGAAGGGTGACCGCTTGAGCCAACTTTTCTGAATATGTTAGAGGATGATTTGAAAAATCATTTTCTGGTGATTCGGAACCCACAACTGTAGTTCATTCATCTTCCATCATCCGCCTCATTACCCACGCACAAGACTTAGGTTCATGTTGGCATCACCCTCAGCAATGAAATGAAACTCCTCTGTATGTGTTATCCAGCATCCAGAGAAATTATTACCAATTTATCATTTCAATCTATGGACTACATGCATCACAATATCATAGTGAGATGGTACAACTGGCACAGATCCTAAACTGCATCAGTTCCTAATTTTAAAGATATCAATAGTCAAGAGAGGTTATTTGCCAATGTTTACCATACTACTTATCTATAGAAGCGAAATGGCACTCACTCACTGACTGACTGACTCATTCACTCACTCACTCGCAGAACTAAAAATCTACCGAACCAAAAACGTTCAAATTTGGTAGGTATGTTCATTTGGCCTTTAGAGGCGCACTAAGAAATCTTTTGGCAATATTTTAACTCTAAGGGTGGTTTTAAGGGTTTAAAGTTCGTCTTTTAGCATGTATATTCTTCTTATTCTCTTAATTATAATTGAAAAATGTCCATACCATATGTTAATATAGAACTATAATCTAGAGAGAGTACCTCTTCGAAACAGTTGTTAACTGGTAACTAAATTAATAATTTTGTCAGGTTGGCATTAAGTTGAGTTGACTTTGTTAGGTTGGCACCAAGTTGAAGATTGAAATGCATTTATCACGGAAAAATTGATTGGGCACTGCTACTTCAATCAGAGCTATTCCTAGGAATATTATATTACTAGTCGTCAGGCTCGCTTCGCTCGCCATATCCGTTTAGCCAGACGTTTAGTCTTGACCCCCGACTGGATCGTCCTAACATATGATAAAAATGAAAAATTCAGGCGAGCGAAGCGAGCCGGCTGATCTTATTCTTGTACGATCCAGTCGGGGGTCCAGGGGGCGGAGCCCCCTGGCTAGACGGATATGGAAAGCGAAGCGAGCCTGACGGCTAGTTCAGAATATGAGTATAAAATATGAAATCATAGACCAACTAAACAGATCTGTGATGAAATTTAAACTGGATGTTAAATTGTTTCTACTATAATATTCTGGTGTTGAAAATTTTTGTGAGATTTCAACTTGATTACTTGTAGTTATGTTTTTCCAGGTTCAAGACCTACCAAACAGAAGTTTTCTGTAATTGAAATTATTCATATTTCCCAAGTCATCAGAAACTTGAATATATTAAGAGCTATATTCCCAGAGGCTGAAATATCATTATCACGACTGAGAACTGCAACACCAACTAGAAACCTGTAGGCACAAAAACTGAAGTGCTTCACTGAAAACATAAAGTTGAAGCCAGTAATGTATTCAGAAAAGTTGAAACAATAGAGCTTGCTCCAGTTGGAATTGAGCAGAAAAATGACTGACTGCCCTGAGTCAGAATACTGATTTTATAATGCATAGAATATGGATTGGATATAAGATGGCATACTATAGATATTTGGATAAATAGGTATAAAAATGTAGATATTTGCATTACTAGACTTGGCTGCGAGATGCCGTCTGGAGCGTGGGTGTCTTTTATCTTCTCTCTCTCACTCTCTTTGGTTTTTCTCTTTCTAGTGCAGGGTCACGGATGACCAATCTGGGTCACTCGTGACCGCATGCTTTGAAACTTTAGTTTTCTGAGTCACGTGACATCCTCCTTCTCCCCTTCCTCTCTTCCTCTACTCTTCCTTTTCCTCCTACTTCAACTCGTTTCTGTCGTTATTTTTTCAAATTGGAATAAATTGAGGGTGAAACCTGCAAATAGCTCATGAAGAGGGGATAATATATGGGGTGCGTTTATAATTTATGGGCAGATGGTTCGAGGTGATTGTATTTATGATAAGATAGGATGTGAGATGAATTAAGAATTAATACAATAATAACACAAATTTGGAAATTATAAAAGTTTTGGAAAAGATAGAAATCTTGGAAAATTTACGATTGAGAATATTCACATGGAAATGAGTAATGGTTTGTCCAAATTCAGGAATACATGTAAAGGAAACAGAGCTGAGATTGATTGATTGATTGAGTACTTTATTTATGTAGATTACAATATATACTGGCTTATGCACTTATATACATTTATACAATAGCTTACAATACAGCAAAATTATAGATGTATTTACATAATATAGACTAAGAAAATAATTATTGAACTGTATATGATATGAAAAAGCAATTTGTTAGATAATAATTATATTGTTATGCATCTACATTAATTGGCGGAGCTTTGGACATATCAATGTCCATTCTTCGGAAAGAATATTGAAAATATCCTCCCCACTAACTCTCTACCAAAAAAAAAAATCTTGCCGAAACCCGGGAGAGTGTGAATGTTAAATGTGAGAAATAAGAAGAAAAGTGTATTGGAGTAGACGTTTGTCGTGAGGACAGTTTACTACTACAGTAAACTGTATTCTATACTCATGTTTCACTATTACTCGTACATACAATCTTCTCTCTCTGTCTTAATACTTAAAAACAAACCAATAATAAAATTATTAGATTGGGAACAAACAGTAAAGTAGTAAATTTGTAAAATAGACAACTCTCAAGGAGTTGAATGAGTGAAGACCTTACCAGAATTTAATGAATGAATGAGCGAAGAACTTACCACAATTTAGTGAAGGAATGAGTAGAAGCCAAAGTGAGTCACATACCTGTGAAAAATCAGAAGAAACTACATTATTTACTTTGCTTGGCATAAATATTATGAGTATAAACTGAATGATTACTAAACTAGTGAAATCAGAATACAGCATAGAATATTATAGGAGTTTATATTATACAATATTATAGAAGATTATATTATAGCATATTAGAATACAGCACAGAATATTATAGTAGTTTACTCTGATTAGTAACTGAATCGAATTTAGACAGTTTCTAGGACATTAGCACTTGGCACAGAGATGTTGAGGAATTCCTCCATATTAAGGTGAAATTAAAGGACTTAAATAAATTATTTGGAATTGACAATATCTTTTCATTTCACCTTACTAGTTTCTAAGACACTTATCGGATATAATGAATTATTAAATCTATATTCACAAGTTTAATGGTCCATTAAATCCATCAATAAGTGTTCCAGAAATCTGTCCCTAGAGCATTTCAAATTATAGTTCAGAGATGTTCCCATTCTTGAAGACTTTCTAGATTTCAAAAATTCACTAAATAAAATTGGAGAATATTCTTATGAAAGGAATTCTTGTCGATATACTGTTTACTTTTTCCTGAATATTTCTTTACCTTATCCAATGAATGAAGGGTGATTTCTCAGAAATCGGTCCCTAGAGCAGAGATGGGAGCATCTCTTAATTATAATTCAATTATAATTAAGAGATGTTCCCATTCTCGAAGACTTTCTAGATTTCAACAATAATTTACTAATGAAAATTAAAAATACTCATGAAAGAGGTTCTTGTCAATATCCTGTTCACTTTTTCCTAAATATTTCTTTACCTTATCCAATAAATGAAGGGCGATTTCTCAGAAATAGGTTCCTAGAGCATTAAATTATAATCAAGAGATGTTCCCATTCTCGAAGACTTTCAAGATTTTAACAATATTCACTAGATAAAATGAAAAATACTACTGGAAGAAGTTCTTGTCAATATCCTGTTTACTATTTCCTGAATATGTGTTCACCTCATCCAATGAATAAAAGGTAATTTCTTATCCAACTTCTTTTTGAATGATGAAGCTGCTAAAACAGGGTTTATTTATTTTTGACCGAACGTAGTGAGGTCTATGTTTTGACTAGGATTTTCTTTTTTCTGTCTGTATGTAACACGATTACGGCGAAACGCGTTGATAGAATTCGATGAGATTTGGCAGGAATATTCCTTCTTCAACTGCGCGTCGATGTATATCGATTACATTTTTTTTTGAAATTTTGCATTTGAAGGATAATATGAAAAGAAAAGGAACTCCTCCATAGTACTCTGGTATCACTATACAGTATATTTTATCATCTACTCTGAAGATAGGATTAATCATACTATAGAATTATTCATAAGGTATGATTATAACAATCTATATCAATAAGGTATCAATAAGGTATGATTATAAGGACTGATTATAACAATCAGTTGACAAGTGGATTACACAGATGTTCTGTAGAAACTGTGCCTATTTCTATAAGGTCTATAGTTCTAATCAAAGACCTTAAAAAGCTATGCATCTTTAAAGTCTTTGGTTTCAATATTTTATTCAGCAGTCATGGTATTATTATGCGTGCCCATCTCTATCAATATTCTCACATTTGAAAAAAAAAAACTAATTTGGTGGTGATTGAAAATGATCAAATGAACTGAATAATGCTGAAGAAATTATAATTGACCGAGCGAAGTGAGGTCTAAGATTCAAGTCGACGGTTATGGCATTTCTCTTAATGTTCAAATGTTTAAATGTTTGAATGTTTATATGTTGCGCTTTTACGGCGAAACGCGGTAATATATTTTCATGAAATTTGACAGGTATGTTCCTTTTTTAATTGCGCGTCGACGTATATACAAGGTTTTTGGAAATTTTGCATTCCAAGGATAATATAAAAGGAAAAAGGAGCCTCCTTCATACACCAATATTAGAGTAGAAGTCAGACTACAGAATTATTCATCATACATCAGCTGACAAGTGATTACACAGATGTGTGGAGAAGCCAGTCTATTGCTGTATTTCCATGAGGTCTATAATAATTTCAATCAGGTACTTGTGGATAAGAATACTGCGTGAAGTCTACTGTTCATAGAACTACTAGTATATCACAAGAGTAATATAATTATATTCAGAGTGGATGATAATTGTAAACATATAATTATCACCTGACACGAACGAACGAGTGAAGGGTATAAACTTTCTCAAATTGGAAGTGCTTGAATAAGCAGTTGATAATTTAATAAGCAGGGACAATGTGTATCTATTCGATTTATAAGATGCAATTACAAGATAAATAAGGCATAGATGTTCTAGACATTCAACGACACTCGATAAAATAGCTATGAATCATGCATTCGTTACAAATTTCATCACTACTCGAAAAACAAACTTGTAACTTTCAGTGTCCGGTGTTTTCCATGAAGTTTACGATTTATTCCATCAATCACATCATCTACACCATGTAAGATTCACGTTGAGCTGTCAGAATTTCTTTATAGATAACATGGATGTTCACCATTTAAACAATTCTGAAATGAATCTGGTTGAAGAACATTGTAATCAATCAAAGAAGTCAAAAAAGAAACACAGAAGTGAACAATCTACAAGGAAAAATGAATTACACATACATGAATTATTACAAAAACCAACAGTTTTAAAGCAGCTTTCCCTCAATTTTCTCAACAGCAGTAAATCATAGCGGATTATTTCGCAAATCTGAAATATCACTCAGAATTACTGTACCTACCTGTGGTATGACATGCCTCCACCACACCCACATTTGAGGTTGAATTTTCTTGTAAAGTCGTAAATCTCGTGGAAACTGCAACCTTGACAATTTAATTGCTAGAAATTGTGAGGGGACATGCGATTGCATTGCAACTAGCAGCCCGCCATTGCCACGTTCATTGTCAATAATGCTCGTAAAACTTTCCTCCAGGAAGTTGTGTTTTATTGTTGATATTTATTTAATTAGATAAATTGTGTTGGTAATCACCTAGCTGAGACATTGTTGTTTTGGTTGAAGTATGTACGAGACAAAGTATACAAAATGAGAATAATTCAATTATTAATACAATCCAATTATTGTATTATCAAAATTTACAAGTATTGCCTGTTGAGATTGTTGTAATGTACATATCATTAGTATATTTCTATACAAACAAACTATACTATTTTTTTAAAATGACTTTTAGTGTATTCTTATTGAATTTATCTCTTTTCTGTATAGGGCTACTTGTAATATAAATAGAAAAAAAAATCTCAGTACCCTTTTTGAGAATAATTCAAAAAGGGTACTGAGATTTTTATTTTTATCTCTATTTATCCTATTGAATTGACATTGAAGAGTTAACCAACCTTTGTGATGTTTTTGTAAATTTTTTATTTGGTAAAAGTAGATCCCCCCCCTCAATGGTACGTGATTTAGAAATGCTCATATTTTTATATATTTTCTAAATTTGGATAATCTATAAGGTTAGAAAATAATTACCTATAATTCCTAGATGAATGCTAATGGTCTGCATTCATTATGTATTGGACTATTGCATTGTCTATTGGTGATTGTCTATTACAGTCTAGTGGACTGCATCCATTCTTGATGCGTTCTAATGGAATGCATCTGCCAAGATTAATTGAATTGATGCGTTTGTGAATAGGGACCTTATCTACTCTATAGGGATCTACTTATATAGGGACTCTTTCGGACACTCTATTTTTTTCTTCTTGTACTGTTGTATTGAAATTCCAGAAATCAGAGTGATTTTTAATCAATGCACATCAGAATCGAAGATGAAATGTGAAAACTTCATATTTTTTTCTTGTAATTTCAGATTGAAATCTCAGAAATCAGAGTGATTTTCAACCAATGCACAACAGAATCTAGGATGAAATGGGAAAAATTTTAAAACATATTTACAGAGGTGGGGAAAACCTACTAACTTAAAAAATGTAAGTGAAACTAAATCACATGCAGCAATTCTCTAGTAGTTCTATGAACTTAAAATAAGAGATGATAGCAGAGTGCAGTGTTGCTCTAGTGTAGTTATGGAATATTATTCTGAGAATAATATCACTTTGGTTCATTTATAATCTCCAAGATAAATAGAATAATATCTTTGTATATTGTATTGATGGGTTCTATTACAGATTCAAACCTACGTTTATTTAATGCATGGTACTGTTAAAGAAGAATCTGAATCTGTTATCTCTTTCATAACGAGGGCAACACTGAATAATCCTTTATCTGTATAGTCCAGAATACATTTATGATATGTATTTCCAACACTTTATCTAGGACAGGAAGTAGAAAACTCTCAATATGACCATGAATGTGTGAAATTCAAAATAGACATTTTTGAAAGATTCCATGCTTTGAAATGTATACGATGCTATTTCAAATTCAAACTGACAGACTTCAATTGTTTTCTAATAAGTGAAATCTATAAATTTAGTAGATCCATCGTTTTATCCGTTCTGAACATGACATGAATAATTTTCAATAGTTCAGTAGTAGTGGATTTCCAATACAAAATTTTTAAGATTGTTTTTATGAGAAGGTTCCGGTGATAAACTCTCGACTGTTATAGAAAAATAACACTGTTTCTTGTGAAATAATTCAGAATCACTTCCGATTTCTGTCCTCCGGTGTTGAATTCTCTAAAAATTTCACAAAATTGTAGAAAAAATAATGCTGTTCCTTGTGAAATAATAATTCAGAATCACTTCCGATTTCTGTCTTCCGGTTTTGAATTCTCTAAAAATTTCACAAATTTTATTGAGTCTCGACAAAACTATAATGAACTATACAGTCGCATAGCATTCCGTAGGCTTATTGGAAAAGTATTAATAATTAATACTACGTAAGAAACAGGTTTCTTTCCGGCTAAGGCCGGAAAGAGTACCCTTTCCGGCCGCTAACATGGAACTTCAATTTCAAGTGTGCTAAAACAGCTGATCAAAAAACTTTTCACTATTTGTGTTCATTATTCAAGAATCAAAACACTTATAATAATATCAACTTATTGTCATTTGAAAGAATAAAAAAGTATAAAGTCAACCTCCCTCATAATTGAACATAATCTTTTAGGTTATTTAGACTAATCAGAATAAAAAATAAAAATACTTGTACAATTTCCTGATATTCAGATTACCTCAGATTTGATAGAGCTATGACCCTCCAGTTTTGGTTTCGGAAGTGCCTATCAAAACAATATTATTCTCATATATATATATATATATATATATATATATATATATATATATATAATATATATATATATATATATATATATATATATATATATTGTTTATTTTTCTGTGTGGCGAAAAATAGCGTTCGCACCACGGGCAAAAATGGTTTTCCGGCTCTCAATCTTTTCTTGTCCTCGGCCTACGGCCTCGGACTTGAAAAGCGATTTCGAGCCGGAAAAGTCTCATTTTCGGCCCTAGGTGCGAAATATACTATTTTTTCATTTCTATAATTGGAAACGTTTTTCCTTGACGAAATGAAACATCCTAGATAATTCAAAATAGTTAAAACTTTACACAATTTTCTTCCTTTTCATTTTGTGTTCAATTTTCTAGTTTCTCCAAATTTAATTTAAACGTGACTTTGACTAGACTACGCCAATCCCCGTTTCGGAAAGCCAATTTTCTGACTCCAGCTGTTAAAGTCTAGACTAGAACTTAGCTGAATCCCGAGCACGGAAACCGGCCAAGATTCTTCAATTTAACTCAATGGAGTTTAAATACATTATTCGCAAACTGAACGTGTTCTTGTGGAGAATAATGATTATTACATGATGATCAGAAAATTCAAAATATTCTTAATTGAAAATATCCAGTTTCTTCATTCTCAGATTGTCTATCTCATTCTCAATTATTCACCAAACTGATTGGGCAGGACTAAAACTGTCTCTTTAAACTAAACTGTCTCTCTCCCATATCCTAATTCATATACTGGTACAAAATGTGAGTCACGTTTCTTTTACTTTTAAATCTTTGTTCAATTCTCAGAGCAAACGCTTAAAAACAAGAAATTATTTATCCTTTTTTTATTTGAAAATATTCATTTGGAAACGTATTTGAGGGCACCAGGAAAACTATATCAAAACTATATCATTTGTGAGTCATGTTTCTTTCACTTTTATATTTTTGTTCAATTCTCAAACGCTTAAAAACAATAAACTATTTATCCTTTTTTTATTTGAAAATATTCATTTGGAAACGTATTTGAGGGCACCAGGAAAACTATATCAAAACTATATCATTTGTGAGTCATGTTTCTTTCACTTTTATATTTTTGTTCAATTCTCAGAGCAAACGCTTAAAAACAAGAAACTATTTATCCTTTTTTTATTTGAAAATATTCATTTGGAAACGTATTTGAGGGCACCAGGAAAACTATATCATTTGTGATAATATAAATAAATCAATTCACAAATTTGAATCAGAAATAATATGACGTGTTCAATATGTGGATATAGACCTGTATAGAAGTGCCAATATCTTTCATGACCAATTTAAACTCGTCGAGTCACCGTCACCGCTAAATATTTATAAAAACTTAGAGATATGAGTGATCGTTTACGAGCATTTATATGTGTCTGACACACATGGGCTGAGAAGGATGAAGGCAGGTTTCTGTCACCTGTCAAGTCCTGTCATGGCAAGCAATAAGCTCATAACTTATCTGTCAAGTTGTACTTGACTGAGGAACACAATTCACCGCCGCCTTCCAAGTATGGCAATTATGCCAAACCCGCAGGCTTGCTAAACTCAATAAACACTGGATTTATTGCTTGTGTTTTCGGCCAATTCAACTGGACAAGACATGATTGAACAGACAATTTGATTGATGATTGTCGACAATTGTTATCACAATTGGAGCTTCTTTATTCGGCCCACCTAAAAATCACGTCCATAGGTAGTCTACATACTTAGCCTAATATAATTCTAGCTTCCTCCACAAGTGTAGATATATACGTAGATGTACACTGTATTATGGTGAATATTGAGAGGTTTGAATTGTAGTTTTTTTGTGCCTTTCTTTCAGGTTGTTGAACTGATAAAAATTGAACTAAATTTTTCCAATATGAACTCTAGTGAACCTTGTTTTTGATTGTTAAAGAGTTTATTCATGCACAAAGTAAGCACCTAAATTTTGTGTTGCCATAAAAGATTTGCTAACTTGCTTCTTATCCATCCAAATTATTGTAGTCTTCTAGCATTTCCATAGTACTGGCTTGAATTTCGTAATGAAATTAATGCAAACGTATTTAGAAATGTATTTGAACCGTGTGACCCCACGAAGTTTTAAGCTGAAATTATTAGGCCGGGCGCTCCACGTGTTTTCTTGCAAATCGGAAAATTTGAGTGGAAGAGCGGCAGTTCCAATCGAGTCGTCACCGCGAGAAGGACTGAGACTTGTCGTAGAACAAGTCTCGGTCTCTAATTTAGCCTTCGGCCTAATTAGATGAAAAATCTCCTTATTATTTTATTCTGTTTAAATTAAAAGCATGTAGTCTGAAATATAGTACCGTAGTTGAAATGTAAGCGGGAGTGATTGTGAGTGCCGATTTATTTGTTAAATTTTCAATTCAATGGTGAGTGCCAAAAATTATTTTATTAAGCTCAAATAGATTGACCAGATAAATTGACCGAGGCCCTAAATTTATTTTAGAGTGAGTTAGCAAATTCTTGACTAAATATCAATTATGAATAATTGCGATAAAGTAGTAATTTGAGAAATATTATTTGAAATTAAATTTGTTAATGTTGTAATATTGAAACAAGTAATTGAATAAATAACCGGATTGATTACAGTGAATATTATAATTCGATGTAACAGAATTTCAAAGATGATCGATAATTGTATAATTCAACTAATAAATTAATATCAGTAGCATTTCTACAAAATCTTTTCTTTTACGTTCCTGGCTCGTGATAAGTTACTTAGTTGCTAAAACAGGTGATGTTAAACAATAGTGAAGATCTTGGCATTTGCATGAACGAATCCGTCTAAAGCTCCCAACCGTGGATTCAAATAATTTAAACAGTTGAGTGGAGATTTTTAAAGCAACTATTATTATATTTTTCCTCTGTTAAAAAATTGGGTCCTCTCATAAATAAATTCCTCCCTGGCCTCCCACCCTATTTATATTTATTCCAACTTTAGTTTGATAAATTTTGTTTTGATTATCAATTTCATTTATCGTATTTTCATGTTGAGGGAACATATTTGGCTTTTTACCTGTTTCTTCCATTCTAAAATATTGTGAATAGATAAATAAATACTACTTGGAAAATCCAGTCAATTCTCGTCTTGAATATGAACAACTAACTTGAATTTTCCAACAATAAGGTTTTCAAGTGGTACTTGGGTTGGATTCTCACACAGCAGTGACAGTAAAAGGGGTCGGTACAGTGGAAATATTATTCCTATAAGTTCAAATGAGATTATTCATACTCGCTAGATAGTGCTGAGTGGGAACAGTCCAATAAGAACTAATGGAAATCATATAAATGCGTACTACTTGAGCTGGATTCTCAATTCTTAAAACTTTTTCAGTGACGATAAAAGGGGTCGATACAGTGGAAATATTCTCATGAGTTCAAATGGAGATTATTCATACTCGCTAGACCATGTTGAGTGGGAACAGTCCAATAAGAACTCATGTAGCTAAATCATATTTTCACTGTGCTGGTAACTTTCACTGTCACTGGAGTGTGGAAATCCAGCTTTAATCAGCCTAGGCCCGATTTCACTAAAACGAGAAATTGGTTTGAGCGACAGTTGATCTAATAAAAGATATATTATATAAAAAATATGAAATCATCTCACTAGATCCAACTCATATCTGGTTTTAGTTTTTTGTGAAAACGGGCCCTAAAATCGTATTTTTTATGTAACCTTATCGTTGGAGATTTCAAGGGCCGGTTTCCAAACTTAGCTAAGTTCTAACAGCTGGAGTCAGAAAATTGTCTTCCCGAAACGGGGCGTAGTAGCAGTCCACGTATGTATTACTCGTAAATTTCGAAAAACTAAAAACTTGAACACAAAATAAAACAGAGAGAAAACAGTGTAAAGTTTCAACTATTTTGAATTATTTAGAAGTGTCTCATTTCGTCAAGGAAAAACGTTTCCAATTATCGAAATGAGAAAATGGAGATTGCCACAAAACGGCGACTACGCCGTTTTGGAAAGCCATTTTTCTGACTCCAGCTTTTTAAAGTCTAGAGCTCAGCTAAATCCTGAGCTCGGAAACCTGAGTGAGTCTTATCAAATCAAAGCTGCAAAAGACAAAAAATTACGACAAATTCTCAGCCAATACGGCTGATTGTATCGGAGAACCAACCTCGAAATCAGTTAGAGAACACACTGGAGACTATGGGAAAACCTCCAAATCAATATTTGATGAACGGTGCTGTTGTATGAGCAGCTTGACAAATGACTAGAATTTCCATCAAAAATATTTCATGAAGCATTGAATAGTGGAAGTCCATTGACTAATCCAAAAATATCTCCTATTTCAAGAAATGTCAATTCAAACAGAGAAGAGAGAAAACAGTCATGATAAAACAATAAGTTTTGGGCTTCAAGCCTCTAGTTTCATTGCCAATCATTCTTAATGAATTACAGATGATATTGTATCTATGAATGTGTCAATAAATGGAAGAAGACAATTTATATTTTGTCTCCGATTCCAATAACATCCAACTAACCTAACACTCAACCAAGCGAATTCAGAGGAAGATTCAAGAAATCGTCACCAATATTGAGGCTGCCTGCTGCTTTAGGTCTTTTAATTAGCTCGACAAGAATTCCAGCACCGTTTCCTTCGCGTATTTATTGCCCCTATGCTCCACCAATTTGACATCGTAAAAGCCAATTAGCATCTAATTGAAATCAGTCATTTATGCTTTGATCTCTTTCCACTGGTCTACCATACATGCATTCATAGGCTATATATCTATCTATACAATATATATTACGTTGAACTAAACTTCAGTTTTGGGACAAGTTTGAATAAGCCTGTATATCTATTTATATGATATACATAGATATATTACGTTGAACTGAACTTCAGTTTTGGGACAAGTTTGAATAGACCTGTATATCTATTTATATGATATACATAGATATATTACGTTGAACTAAACTTTAGTTTCGGGCAAAGTTTGAATAGAAATTGGAGAAAACATACTTTTTAGTTAATGGTCTTACGAGGAGCAGGCATCTATACAGGTCCGGTTCTGATTTAATTTGAGCTTTTAAATTCATCTGTGTCAATACAAGATGGAATGAGTGGGATTGAGTGTCTTTTAGTACCGGTACATTAGTTTGAATTTTGTAGTTTTACTCGATAGATGTCACTAGATATTTGTTGCTAGATGTTAAGCTCTTTGGGAAGTATCTGTTTGTTAATTAATTTGAATAAAGAACATACTAGGTAAGTGTACTTTAGCTAGATTGATAGATAGATAGATAGATAGATAGATGTGATACTCGATAGATTTTCAATTTTTGTGTAGTTGAGAAGTTGATATTGTGGTAATTATTCATATTGAATGAAAAAGACTAAGAAATTGTCAAAAAACCACTGATTTATTGATAAACAGAGTTTATCAGAGATTGACAATGGTGTAATAACCGAAACCGGTCTTTCTAATTATCAATAAATCAGTGGTTTTTTGACAATTTCTTAGTCTTTTTCATTCGATAGATTTTGTTGTAATACTCTATGGATTTCTGTTTCGTATTTACGAAAAGGAATAGAAATCTATTTGCCGTATTTATAAACGTTCGCAGCCTAGCACGTTTTGGTGTACCATTCAGAATGATTTTAGGGGTGTAACAGCTCATACTGGTTACTAAATTGTTAGAAAACAATGTGCTTTTATGAGAAAATTGAATTGTCGTTGATATAAATATTTGATCATAAGTTCATCCTTAATTGCCAGCAGAATAAATAATTATCGATGAATTATTTCACAAATCATGTCAAGAACGGAGAAACACTGGGAGTCAGCCAGTCTGATCCTGAATTTTGTGGAATGTTCGAAATAGGGTTTGAATTCTACTTCCAACCATAGAACAAAACAACAAGAGTTTTTATTACTGTATAATTATTATTTCAAATATCGAATAAAAGCTATATATGTGGAACTAAAAACTTCTGCTACTGTAAATATTGACCGAAAAACTAAACAGCACAAGGAGTTTTGAAGAATGAAACTGTCCAAAAACTAAAGAACCAAGACTTTTTCTTACATGCGTTCTCAATTATTGAAAAATGAACAGCTGTTCTGAATAGTGAGTTGTGCTTTTTCTGGCTGTAAATTTTGTCAAATTACGCAAAAATTTTCCAATTAATGGTGATTTGAGTGTGATATTTTTGTTTTTTATTCTGTTTTCAACCGTCAAGATTTAAAATTCTTAGTTTTAGTTGTTTTTTAGTAAGAATGGACTAAATTTTAGAAAAGTGAAACCATAACCCTATCTCGGACTTTAAAAATGTTATCTAAATTTGGGAGAGAAATAGTACAAGGAATATCCTTAGTTTTTCTCTCCCAATCAGTGCTACTTTGTAAAAATTATGAATAAATAAATAGAAAAAAATTATTGGAGAGGAACTGAGTTTTGAAGTGTTTTCATCTCAACAATGAAATGAGTCGATTGATGAAAATGATTTGTTCTCACAACCTCAATAAACTTCGAGTAAAATCAACAGAGTTTATCAACTTTGATTTTAAATTGATAAAATTCAACAATTTTAAATCCATAAAATTCATTGAATAATAAACGCTTTCCCCTACTAGAAATCCATTATATGATTATAAATTTTCAATAATTCCGCTTCTGTGAAGTAAATCACAGTCAAAATAAATCAGCAGAGAAAATCAGTGTGCAGTATATAAGTCAACTGAAAAATGCTATTCTAAATGTGGATTAATTTGAACCAACCTTTTTTTTGATAATTTAGCAGCCACTAACCTCCTCTCAAAGGGGTGTATGGACTTGTCTTTCATTTAAATTATTCAACTTAAATTGTGCATATATATAAAACAGATTGTTACATATATACTCTCAAAGGTCTACGAAAAATCACCATGAACTAAAGCAACTAAAAAACTCCTGAATCGAATAAAAACACAGTCCTTCAAGTTCTGTCTTCAACTGAACTATTTATAGTGATTCAATTCATTGGTTTCGAATGAAAAAGACTAAGAAATTGTCAAAAAACCACTGATTTATTAATAATTAGAAAGACCGGTTTCGGTTATTACACCATTGTCAATCTCTGATAAATCAGTGGTTTTTTGACAATTTCATAGTCTTTTTCATTCAAAACCAATGAATTGAATCATTCAATTTGAATAATTACCACAATATCAACTTCTCAACTACACAAAAAGCAATTCATTGGTAGTAATATTCAACAGACTTTTATAGTAATGAATATTTCAAAAAGTTTTTTTTTTTAAATACAAAATTCATATATATTTTAATCCCTCCAGCTTTAAGCTATTTGAGGGATATTGAAAAAAAATACAA
The DNA here is from genome assembly GCF_014356525.2 of Nilaparvata lugens. Classification (NCBI taxonomy): domain Eukaryota; kingdom Metazoa; phylum Arthropoda; class Insecta; order Hemiptera; family Delphacidae; genus Nilaparvata; species Nilaparvata lugens. Next base: position 27,800,910 of record NC_052516.1, read on the forward strand.
TTCCCATTTACTATGTTGCAATAACTTACATAATAAACAAATATAAATATATAATATATTGAATGAATGTTATTAACAAAGCAAATTAAAAATTCATAAATAATAACTTATAATAAAATGTAAAACCTTTCCATATATCTATCAAATGATCGCTAGTCTGAATCTAATCTAAATTGGAAGAAGATTTGAAGGATTCCTTTTTTCCAATTTGTATTCTCATCCAATGAATGAACAACACGTGATGAGGATTAAATAAATAAATAAATAAATGGATTTGTGGTACAAAACTCAACTAATCTTTCACCCAAAACCAACCTTAATCCGATATTCTATTTCCAATACTTTCATCTACAAACCTGACTTCTGATTCCAATAATAATTTCAATACCAGCATCTAAAAAGCCAGCAATTTGTGTCAATAGAATTTTGTTGGAAGCTGGCTGGTTTTCTCCATAAATGAGGGTAACCACCTTATTTGGATGTTTTACCTGGCTACTCCCATAAATTACCGCCGCTCCGTATTCTTAATGAGATCAGATCTGATCTCATACATATATATGGCTTGGATTCACTTTCAACTGGCAGTAATTCCCATAAATAACTTCAATACTCCCCTTTCAACCAATACTGACATATCTCATACATAAATATCTTTGGGAGATTCACTTTAAACTGTCAGCTTCTCTTTTGAATAGCTTCAATGCGCCCCATTCAACTAATACTGTTAGTTTGAAGGGAATTTCAATACATTATCATCATTGCATATCTTTATAGAGCCTGTTGCACATTCAACAGTCTACCTGCATTCTCAAGTTACCCCACAATATACACTATCTGAGTCACTTATTAAACTCTATATGCGTACAATCTTGATCTAGCGAATTTGGATTCTAGTCAAAACTTTTGATTTTGATATTAAAACCTGTTGATTTCGTTATGGAAACTGCTGGTTTCATTACATTATAGACTGTTGATTCCATTATAGAAAACAGTAAAGTTGTTGATTCAAGTTACAAAGACTTTTGATTTCTTAACTGAAAGTAGTTGTTGTTTTCGTTACAAAAACTTTTGATTTTGTTACAAAGACTGTTGATTTTGTTATAGAAACAGCTGATTTCACTACAAACTGTTGATTTTATTACCGAAAACAGTTGTTGATTTAAGTTACAAAAACTGTTGATTTTGTTTAAAAAAACTGTTGATTCCTTTACAAAAACTGTTGATTTTGTTACATAACCTGTAAATTTCAACTTTTGTACTTGAAGGAATGGGAATTCATTACAGTATAAAGTTACAAAGCA